>NC_091980.1:7359514-7502014 GCF_044704955.1 Pristiophorus japonicus | reverse complement strand
TGGCCGTTGCACACCAGCCACCACACGGGGCTTGACAGAGCGAGGTCTTGGTCCAGTGGCAAGGGTTAACCAGGACGTCCTGCTCTGCTGCACGGAGTATGTAACTAGTACTAAATTGGTGACATTCTAGAAGTTTAATATTGGACGTCAGATCAGGAATTTAACTTAATTTAAGAGATATTTTACATATTGCAACTTTTTGGCAGGCCACTTCTTCAACAATGCACAGAAGTCCCCAGACTCCTCACCTGGATAGTGACATCCTACCCTGCTTCCTGCGAGCAGGATTTCTTCATCTGGACTTCCCCAAGCGTTTTACAGCCAATGAAGTACTTTTTGGAGTGTAGTCACTGTTGTAATGTAGGAAAAGCGGCAGCCAATTTGCGCACAGCAAGCTCCCACAAACAGGAATGTGATAATGTTTTAGTTATGTTGATTAAGGGATAAATATTGGCCAGTAGTGTGATATATTCTTTATATCGTGGGCCTCCCCGACCTGTGTGAGAACACGACCGCAGGTCGGGGCTATAAATAGAGCTGGAGCGCCGGGCCCTGGAACACCGTGGGCGAAGGTGCGGCGAATGGGGGTACGGGGCCCAGAAGAGGCGAGGGCCCAGGGGCAGCACGGGGCCCAGCCCACACTGCGATATGTGGGCGCACTAGACCCGTGCAGCAGAGCAGGTCTCCAGTCGTCCTGGTTAACCCTTGCCACTGGACCAAGACCTCGCTCTGTCAAGCCCCGTGTGGTGGCTGGTGTGCAACGGTCACCCCACGTTAAAAAAATCCACGCACAGGCATCTTCCACCCTCCTCAACTGGAGTTCAGGACTGGAACATCAGGTCCTTCATTGAAACACCTGTGAACTCATGTGGAAGCAAGTCATCCTCGTTCGAGGGACCGCCTGTGATGAAGGTTATGATATTCTTTACGACATCACAAACATACATACACAAGATGGCTCTACAGAGACTTGTCATGTGACCTTGTCACATGATCATTTTATTATATACATGGGTAATTGCATTACCACAGTGGTCCACCGTTGAGAGCTCTATTTTTTACAAGGAGAGCTCCATGCTCTTTAGCCTAACTTACCCCTCTCATACTTTCCTTTTATTTAAAACATCTCCCATCTCGCTCTTAACCCTTTAAGGATTAACACCTTCCCCAAAATCCTTTTCCTCTGTATATGTGGAGACAAAATGTTAAGTATCCCGCCAATATCCGTTTATACTCCACTAACTCCCCATACACCCTTCTCTGGGATTCCTCCTCACGTTTAAGAACATAAGAAATAGGAGCAGGAGTCGGCCACTTGGCCCCTCGAGCCTGCTCCGCCATTCAATAAGATCATGGCTGATCTGATCATGGACTCAGCTCCACTTCCCCGCCCGCTCCCTATAACCCCTTATTCCCTTATCATTCAACAATCTGTCTAACTCCACCTTAAATATATTCAATGACCCAGCCTCCACAGCTCTCTGGGGCAGAGAATTCCGAAGATTCATGACCTTCAGAGAAGAAATTCCTCCTCATCTCCGTGTTAAATGGGCGATCCCTTATTCTGAAACTATGCCCCCTAGTTCTAGATTCCCCCTCGAGGGGAAACATCCTCTCTGCATCTACCCTGTCCAGCCCCCTCAGAACCTTGTACGTTTCAATAGAATCACCTCTCAGTCTTCTAAAATCATAAGAACATAAGAAATAGGAGCAGGAGTGGGCCATACGGCCCCTCGAGCCTGCTCCACCATTTAATATGATCAATCCTGATCCGATCATTGACTCGGGTCCACTTCCCTGCCCACTCCCCATAACCCCTTTCCAATGAGTAGAGGCCCAACCTGCTCGACCTTTCTTCATAAGACAACCCACTCATCTCCGTAATCAACCGAGTGAACCTTCTCTGAACAGCCTGCAATGCAAGTATATCCCTCCTTAAATACGGAGACCAAAACTGTACGCAGTACTCCAGGTGTGGCCTCACCAACACCCTGTACAGTTGTAGCAGGACTTCCCTACTTTTATACTCTATCCCCCTTTATTCTATTTCTGATATATTTGTAAAATACTTAAAATTTGAGATTCTCACCTCATATTTTTTAATCTTGTTGCCTTTAATCCCTCTCTTCATTTTCTTTTATTGTATTCTCATATTTCTATCATTTTTTTTAAACGATACTTATTGGCCCCATTTAGTTTTTTTCTAACCTCTTCATTTATTCACACTATCCTGAAAGTTGAAGCCTTCTATACAGGTGCAACGTCCCGAAATCTGGAACTCTGAAAACCGCAATTGACAAAAAAAACCAGACATTTTGCGCATCATCGTCCGGAATCCGGAATTATTGTCCGAAAAACCGGACATTTTTGAGGCGAAACCGTAAAATCCGGCACGGATTCATTGGAGGATTCTGGATTTCAGAATTGATTTTCTTGTCTGAAATCCGGAATCCTCGACCGACTCCATGCCGTGTTTCGCGTTTTGCCGGATTTCGGAACTCGCCGCTCAAAACCCGGCACGGATTCGGTCGGAGGATTCCGGGTTTCAGCCGATCGATTTTTTTTTCCATGTCTGAAATCCGGAAAAAACAAACACTGGAACGGATTCGATCCTGAGGGTTCCGGACGTTGTACCGTAGTCATTTTATTTTTGAAGAATATCCCACTCATTGAGCTACAGTGCCATATCAATTTCCGTTTCCTCCTCGCTTCAGCTAGCTGACTCCTCGTCGCTCCGAAGTCTGCGCTGCTCCACGCTTGGAATTTCCTAAAGTCACGTCCTTTCTGTTTCTTTTATATAAAAAGAGTGACACTAAAGACAGCAGTAATGCTCGTCAATAATCAGCAGCACTCCGACAATGTAACTGGGGTGAGTTCACGAACCGCTGCTGTGGGGCATAAGCTGTGGAGGTATTTTTCCGAGAGACGCAAACATGAATGGATATTCGCGCTCCGATCCCAGGGTTCAGGTGACTGTTATAAATTGCTCCAAGTCTGATCTTGCAGGTTGCCATCTGCACTCTCCATAAAACTTCTGCCGTTGGATCATTCCCAGGGCAACCATTATCCTCTGTGCAATTTGTTCTATTTGATTGCAAAAGAGCTTTGATGAAGTACCTGCCTTGAAGCTCGGTATAACCTTGTGGGTACATGCGTAGATGGCCAAAGCTGTGCTGGTGCAGCAAATGACAAGAAAGACTTGCATTTGTAAAGCGCATTTCACGACCAGCGGACGCCTCGAAGCACTTTACAGCCAATGAAGTACTTTTGGAGCGTAGTCGCTGTTGTAATGTGGGGAAAAGCGGCTGTCAATTTGCGCACAGCAAGCTCCCACACACAGCAATGTGATAATGACCCAGATAATCTGTTTTTGTTGTTTTGATTGAGGGATAAATATTGGCCCCAGGACACCGGGGATAACGCCCCCTGCTCTTCTTCGAAATAGTGCCACGGGATCTTTTACATCCACCTGAGAAGGGCAGACGGGGCCTCGGTTTAATGTCTTATCCGAAAGACGGCACCTCCGACAGTGCGGCACTCTCTCAGCACTGCACTGGGAGTGTCCGCTTAGATTTATGTGCTCAAGTACCTGGAGCAGGACTTGAACCCACAACCCTTTCTGACTCTGAGGTGACTGTGCTACCTACTGAGCCACAGCTGGCCCTGTACTATACTGTGAGTCATCATCATAGGCAGTCCTTTGGAATCGAGGAAGACTTGCTTCCACTCTTAAAATGAGTCCTTCGGTTTTTGAACTGTCCAATACGAGAACCACAGTCCCTGTCACAGGTGGGACAGACAGTGGTTGAGGGAAAGGGAGGGTGGGACTGGTTTGCCGCACGCTCCTTCCGCTGCCTGCGCTTGGTTTCTGCATGCTCTCGGCGACGAGACTCGAGGTGCTCAGCGCCCTCCCGGATGCACTTCCTCCACTTGGGGCGGTCTTTGGCCAGGGACTCCCAGGTGCCGGTGGGGATGTTGCACTTTATCAGGGAGGCTTTGAGGGTGTCCCTGTAACGTTTCCTCTGCCCACCTTTGGCTCGTTTGCTGTGAAGTACTGTACTACAGCACTAGCACACCGTGCAGAAACCCAAACACTGCCCAGATGGAGGGAGAGGAAGTCACTTCCTACTGGGCAACTTCAGAGCATCTGGTAGAAAGGGCTCCAGCAATAAGCGTGATGCTACCAAACACACACGTTGTGTGGAGACTTTCAGAGAGCTTAGGCATCAAGGGAGTACACAATAAATGGAAGGATACTGAGAGGGGTGGAGGAACAGAGGGAACTTGGAGTGCTTGTCTACAGATCCTTAAAGGTAGCAGGACAGGTCAATAAGGTGGTTAAGAAGGCATACGGAATATTTGCCTTTATTAGCCGAGGCATAGAATACAAGAGCAGGGAGGTTATGCTTGAACTGTATAAAACACTAGTTAGGCCACAGCTAGAGTACTGCGTGCAGTTCTGGTCACCACATTACAGGAAAGATGTGATTGCACTGGAAAGGCTACAGAGGGGGTTTTACGAGTATGTTGCCAGGACTGGAGAATTTTAGCTATGAGGAAAGATTGGATAGACTGGGACCATTTTCTTTGGAACAGAGGAGGCTGAGGGGAGATTTAATTGAGGTGCATAAAATTGAGTGACCCAGATAGAGAGGATAGGAAGGACCTATTTCCCTTCGCAGAGGGGTCAATAAACAGGGGGCATAGATTTAAAGTAATTGGTAGGAGGTTTAGAGGGGATTTGAGGGGAAATTTCTTCACGCAAAGGGTGATGGGGGTCTGGAACTCACTGCCTGAAAGAGTGGTAGAGGCAGAAACCCTCACCACATTTCAAAAGTACTTGGATGTGCGCTTGAAGTGTTGCTACCTACAGGGCTACGGACCAAGAGCTGGACAGTGGGATTAGACTGGGTGACAACCACTTCTCTTGGCCCCTCCACGGTCTCTAAATTGTCAGACTGTTTGTCTGATATACAGTTCTGGCTGAGCAGAAATTTTCTCCAATTGAATATTGGGAAGACCGAAGCCATTGTTTTCCGTTCCCCAGCCACTGACTCCATCCCTCTTCCCAACTCCTGTCTGAGGCCGAACCAGACTGTTCGCAAGCTCGGTGTCATATTTGACCCTGAAATGAGCTTTCGACCACGTATCCACAGCATAACTAAGACCGCCTATTTCCACCTCCGTAACATCGCTCGTCTCCGCCCCTGTTTCAGCAGCTCATCCGCTGCTGAAACCCTCATCCATGCCGTTGTTACCTCGAGACTTGACTATTCCAACGCACTCCTGGCTGGCCTCCTACATTTTAAACTATGTAAACTAGAGGTGATCCAAAACTCGGCTGCCCCGTGTCCTAACTCGCACCAAGTCCCGTTCACCCATCACCCCCCCCTGTGCTCGCTGATCTACATTGGATTCTGGTTAAGCAACGCCTTGACTTCAAAATTCCCATCCTTGTTTACAAATCCCTCTGTGGCCCTCGCCCCTCCCTATCTCTGTAATCTCCTCCAGCCCCACAGCCCCCTGAGATGTCTGCACTCCTCTAATTCTGCCCTCTTGAGCATCCCTGATTATAATCGCTCCACCATCGGTGGCCGTGCCTTCTGTTACCTGGGCCCCAAGCTCTGGAACTCCCTGCCTAAACCTCTCCGCCTCTCTACCCCCCTCTCCTCCTTTAAGATGCTCCTTAAAACCGACGTCCTGTGACCAAGCTTTTGATCACCTGCCCGAATTTCTACTTATGCGGCTCGGTGTCAAATGTTTAAATTCTCATAACACTCCTGTGAAGTGCCTTAGGACGTTTCACTGAGTTAAAGGCACTAGATAAATACAAGCCATTGTTAAAGTTACCCCCAAATTAGCTGTACGTACGTTTCCAGTAGGGTGTTGAATGTGATAATGTCAGATAAGCCATCAGTCCTTTGCTACATCAGCATGACATTAAAACTCGTAGACCATTGATTTACAGTAAAGACTCTGACTTGAAATTACGCTGCAGGATATGCAATTATGAATGTTAGATGCATTCATCTAAAATTCCTCTCTCTGCTGTTTCAGCAGAAAGTGCAACCCATTTATTTTACTAACACATTAAATAGTAGACAAAGGGATACGGGGATGTTACACCAAACACTTATCATTTCCAGTTATTGTAGGGCAGCAATCAATAAACAAAACCGAATGCTGCGCTATATTGTCAAATTAGTAGAATATGATTCTATTGTGCCAAACCACTTGCAGTTATCTGGTTCCTGTAAAATATTAAATGTCCCACCATGCTTCACACAGGAAAGCATCTGCAAAGTCGTAGAAGTCTTGGGAGAGCTTGTCAAAAATACAGTCCGAATGGTTTTGAAGAGACTTTTGAAGGCAAAGGGAGAAGCAACAAATTAAATAGGATTACACGGGATATACGGCACAGAAACAGGCCATTCGGCCCAACCAGTCCATGCCGGCGTTTATGCTCCACTTGAGCCTCCTCCCGTCTTTCCTCATCTAATGCTATCAGCATAACCCTCTATTCTCTTGTCCTTCATATACTTGTCCAGCCTCCCCTTAAATACATCGATCCTATTCGCTTCAATCACTCTCTGTGGCAGCGAGTTCCACATTCTCACCACTCTCTGGGCAAAGTTTCTTTTTGAATTCTCCATCGGGTTTCTTGGTGACTATCTTATATTGAAGGGCTCTAGTTTTGCTCACGTGCCCGACACAAGACTCCTAGAGCAAGCGCTCTACTCGGAACTCCTACACGGCAAGCGAGCCCCAGGTGGGCAGAGGAAACGTTTCAAGAACACCCTCAAAGCCTCCCTGATAAAATGCAACATCCCCACCGACACCTGGGAGTCCCTGGCCAAAGACCACCCTGAGTGGAGGTAGTGCATCCGGGAGGGCGCTGAGCACCTCGAGTCTCGTCGCCGAGAGCATGCAGAAAGCAAGCGCAGGCAGCGGAAGGAGCGTGTGGCAAACCAGACTCCCCACCCACCCCTTCCCTCAACCACTGTCTGTCCCACCTGTGACAGAGACTGTAATTCCAGTATTGGACTGTACAGTCAACTGAGAACTCACTTTTAGAGTGGGAGCAAGTCTTCCTCGGTTCCGAGGGACTGCCTATGATGATGATTCTTCCCCACAAGTGGAGACATTCTCCCTCTGGGCTCGATTTTTCCTACCGAGGCGGGCGACGTAGCGGATGGGCTGTGACCCTTGTCCTGTCAGCTTCCCCCCGCGACATTCCCCCTGATTGGGCTTATTAAGCCCAACTTGCTTGGTTCCCAGCCAATTAAAAGTAAGCGGGTCTGAAGATGTCAGCTGATGACGCGTCATCAGCCGGCTTCCTTAAAGGGACCATGTCCACACACCTTTTGACAGTTGTGTTGTCAGTGCTCTGCAGCATTGAGGTGCTGCAAACACCGACAATCACGGCACAGAGTGACACGGCTGCACCCAGGCGCTCCCATGACTCTCGCCGGATGCTTATGAAGGGAGTCACAGCACGCAAGGAGGTTCTCTTCCCTTCCCATGGGTGGAAGGGACCTCCCCAGGACACTCAACGCAGCCTGGGTTGCACATTGCACAGAAGGGCACAGGCAAGATTGTGGTCAGGGGGGCCAGGCTACAGTGGTGCAAACCTTTCACTGATCTCAGTAGATCACGAAACGTTTCTGCAAAGCCACACTCAACCTCACCTTGCTGTGCCACTCATCACATCCTCATCACTCTGCCTTCCCGACCCTACTCCTGCACATCCTTACTCACCCCAACTGACCTTGCACCTCCACCCATCTCTCTCTCTCTCCCTCTCTCTCTCTACTAGCCACCCCACACACAGTCTCATCCTTGTCCAGCTATATTAATGACTTGGATGAAGGGACCGAGTGTAATGTAGCCAAGTTTGCTGATGATGCAAAGATGGATGGGAAAGCAATGTGTGAGGAGGACACAAAAAATCTGCAAAAGGATATAGACAGGCTAAGTGAGTGGGCAAAAATTTGGCAGATGGAGTATACTGTGGGAAAATGTGAGGTTATCCACTTTGGCAGAACTAATAGCAAAGCAAATTATAATTTAAATGGAGAAAAATTGCAAAGTGCTGCAGTACAGAGGGACCTGGGGGTCCTTGTGCATGAAACACAATAGGTTAGTATGCAGATACAGCAAGTGATCAGGAAGGCCAATGGAATGTTGGCCTTTATTGCAAGGGGGATTGAGTATAAAAGCAGAGAAGTCCTGCTACAACTGTACAGGGTATTGGTGAGGCCAGACCTAGAGTACTGCGTACAGTTTTGGTCTCTGTATTTAAGGAAGGATATACTTGCATTGGAGGCTGTTCAGAGAAGGTTCACTAGGTTGATTCTGGAGATGAGGGGGATAGGTTGAGTGGGTTGGACCGATGCTCTTTGGAGTGCAGAAGAATGAGATATGATCTTATTGAAACATAAAATAATGAGGGGGCTCGACCAGGTGGATGCAGAGAGGATATTTCCACTCATAGGGGAAACTAAAACTAGGGGACATAGTTTCAGAATAAGGGGCCACCCATTTAAAACTGAAGAAATTTCTCCTCATAAGAGGGTTGTAAATCTATTAAATTCTCTGCCCCAGAGAGCTGTGGAGGCTGGGTCATTGAATATATTTAAGGCGGAGATAGACAGATTTTTGAGCGATAAGGGAGTCAAGGGTTATGGGGAGCGGGCGGGGAAGTGGAGCTGAGTCCATGACCAGATCAGATCAGCCATGATCGTATTGAATGGCGGAGCAGGCTCGAGGGGCCGTATGGCCGACTCCTGCTCCTATTTCTTCTGTTTCTTATGTATACCAACGAACAACACACAAGGGTAGGCACTTGGGTGTAATCGTCAATGCTGATGTAAAGTTTCTGCTGATGTGTTGTCAAACATTGGAATCTTTATTTTCATCACTTTGTCTTCTTGGGTCGATCTGTGTGCACTTTTGGAAGCGGCTTAGTGAGTTGCAGTGTATGGTGAGACATAATGGTCCTCCCCCGTAATGGTGATGAGTGTGAAAGGAATGGCTTGGGATGCTTTATGGAGCTGGTGTGGGGTGGTGCCAACCTGGTGCATCATGGTGCAACCAGGGTGTTCAGCATCAAGTGAAGTAAATGTGACCATGGTGAGGCCATCTCTGGCCTCCCAGGCAGTAATGTGGTCGGGTGCTAATGCCCGGAGTCCTGTGCAGCTTCAGGCGATTGTGGAGAAGGTTGGTGTTGGAGATGCTGGTGTGCCTTGTGGTGTTGGTGTTGGGGGGGATCGTGGTGAGATTTTGAGGACACAGGAGTATTATGAGATGAAAATTTTTGACATCGAGCCGCGTGAGTAGAAATTAGCGCAGGTGACCAAAAGCTCGATGGAATAGATGGCAGCTGAAGTTGAGATGACAGAAGCGATCTGTCAGTGGTGAGAGAGGTTGCACCAAGGAGGTGACACTGGATAGAGAGTCCACTGCAAATACTTCAAACCTCCATAAAGCTGTAAAGTGTATTCCAAATCCTGAAGGCTCCAGCTTCTAAGATTGGAAATTGAACAGCTGTGAAACGGTAGCTTTTATACCACTTCTGCGGCTGTCAACTGGTCAAACTAATCCAGAGTTGTTGCGAACCCGACACACTTACCTGACATGATCCCCGAGGCACGGGAACCTCTTCTAAACGAGCACAATTGCCTGACCTGTTGCTCAGTGCCAGGTTTGCAAACCGCCAACACTTTGGAAATTCACAGGGAGGCGGGTTCAGAGCGGGAGCCCCGTCCCGCCTCCAAACTCACAATGGGCAGGGCTGGCGGGGGAGGAGAACATTACCGCCGGTGGATCGGGTTTTAGCCAGTCCACTTCATTCATCATAGGGGCAAATGATCCCCTCGACAGATTGGTGATTGTACGCAACCAGCGACTTGTATCGGACGTCACAGAACAAGATGTCCCTCACAGACATGCCAAAGAGACAGACACACAACTGCCCGAAACCATTATAAATTGGATTTACCCTCCATCTAAAATCATGGAAAATAAAGGCAATTCCTGCTTTCAGCACAGCTTCATGGGCCACTGTGTACCACAGTCTTGCTTACTATTACTCCCTGTTGTTGCAGAATCATTAACGATTAATTGGAAATACAGAAACCCATTCTGTAGCGTGATACTATCATTACAGGTCTCGCTTTCAGTCTGCACTTTCTAATTGGGTAGTACCTTTATTGGTGGTCTGGACATTCATTATAGGCAGTCCCTCGTATCGAGGATGACTTTCTTCCACACCAAAATGGGATGAGTTCACAGGTGTTTCAATGAAGGACCTGATATTCCAGATCCCGAACTACATCCTGAAGGGTGGAAGATATCTGTACGTGGATTTTTTTAACATGGGGTGGCCGTTGCACACCAGCCACCACACGGGCTTGACAGAGCTCGGTCTTGGTCCAGTGGCAAGGGTTAACCAGGACGACTGGAGACCTGCTCTGCTGCATGGACCTAGTGCGCTCACATATCGCACAGTGTGGGTTGGGCCCGTGCTGCCCCTGGGCCCTCGCCTCTTCTGGGTCACGAACTCACGCCTCTCCTGGGCCCCGATCACGTCCCTCTACAATCTCTCGCCGCTCCTGCGCTCCGACCTCGCCGCTCCTGCTGTACCTGCCCGCGCTCCAATCACCGACCTGGATTTGGGTGATGTTTGCATTTGGGACACTACGATCTGATTGACATAGCAATAGAATCCTGACATCGGACTCTAAGCTAACCCCTGGCGGTAGGGAGAGGGGCTCATATTTTAACTGCCCCTTCCGGCAGAGACTGGGGAGGGGTCAGTGTGGTTCAAAGGGAGTGGGATGTCAGTCTGTCGCAGTTTTGAAAAGGTTTGATTTTCACAGGCCAGAGTCAGCTGGGAGCCTCCATATATTTATATCAGTTGGGGCCCCCTTACATCATTAACCGTGAGGTTAGCTCCGATAGCAAGAGGATGGTCAGACCCACGGACCGCTAAACAGGCCGGCAAGGGCGTAGGAAGCTCTCCTTTTGTGGGGCCAGGAGCAGCAAGAACAACGTGTATTTATATAGCGCCTTTAACGTAGTGAAACATCCCAAGGTGCTTCACAGGGGTATAAAATTTTAACACCGAGCAGCATAAGTAGAAATTAGGGCAGGTGACCAAAAGATTGGTCAAAGAGGTGGGTTTTAAGGAGCATCTTGAAGGAGGATAGAGAGGCGGAGAGGTTTAGGGAGGGAGTTCCAGAGCTTGGCGCCCAGGCAACAGAAGGCACGGCCACCGATGGTTGAGCGATTATAATCGAATACTCGAGGGCAGAATTAGAGGAGTGCAGACATCTCAGGAGTTTGTGAGGCTGGAGGGGATTACAGAGATAGGGAGGGGCGAGGGCCATGGAGGGATTTGTAAACCAGGATGAGAATTTTGAAATTGAGGTGTTGCTTAACTGGAAGCCAATGTAGGTCAGCCTATCTCTGTAACCTCTTCCAGCCCCTACACCCCTCCCTATCTCTGTAACCTCCTCCAGTCCCTACACCCTTCCCTATCTCTGTAACCTCCTTCAGCCCTACACCCCTCCCTATCTCTGTGACTTCCTCCAGTCCCTACACCCTTCCCTATCTCTGTAACCTCCTTCAGCCCTACACTCCTCCCTATCTCTGTGACTTCCTCCAGCCACACAACCCCCCGAGATGTCTGCGCTCCTCTAATTCTGCCCTCTTGAGCATCTCTGATTATAATCGCTCCACCATCGGTGGCCGTGCCTTCTGTTGCCTGGGCCCCAAGCTCTGGAACTTCCTCCCTAAACCTCTCCGCCTCGCTACCTCTCTTTCCTCTTTCAAGATGCTCCTCTTTGACCAACCTGCAATAATTTCTTCTTCACACTAATACAAAAGCAAGATACTGTGGATGCTGGAATCTGAAATAAAAACAGAAATTGCTGGAAATCTCAGTGGGTCAGGCAGCGTCTGTGGAGAGAAACAGAGTTAATGTTTCGGGTCCATGATTTCTTCTTACCTGGCTCGGTGTCAAATGTATTTTTTGTCTCATAATAATCCTTGAAGCACCTTTTGGGATGTTTTACTATGTTAAAGCCGTTATATAAGAAGAACATAAGAAATAGGAGCAGGAGTTGGCCATTCGGCCCCTCGAGCCTGCTCCGCCATTTAATACGATCATGGCTGATCTGATCATGGACTCAGCTCCACTTCCCCGCCCGCTCCCCATAACCCTTTATTCCCTTATCGCTCAAAAATCTGTCTATCTCCACCTTAAATATATTCAATGACCCAGCCTCCACAGCTCTCTGAGGCAGAGAATTCCACAGATATACAACCCTCTGAGAGAAGAAATCCCTCCTCAGTTCAGTTTTAAATAGGCAGGCCCTTATTCTGAAACTATGGACCTTTAGTTCTAGATTCCCTTATGTGTGGAAACATCCTCTCTGCATCCACTTTGTCAAGCCCCCTCATTATCTTATGAGTTTCAGTAAGATCACCTCTCATTCTTCTGAACTCCAATGAGTAGAGACCCAACCTCCTCAACCTATCTTGACAAGTCAACCCCCTCATCTCCGGAATCAACCTAGTGAACCTTCTCTGAACTGCCTCCAATGCAAGTATATCCTTCCTTAAATACGGAGATCATAACTGCACGCATATGTTGTGCTATATATGTTGTTGATTATCTGTACCGTTACCCAGTCTTCATGGTACACACACAAGGAATGTAAAGCGAAACCCTTCACTAAAAATGACTCTATGTTTACACATAATGCAACCACTCTCCATAGTAATGAATGGGAAGCACAACCACCGAACAGTGTGTGCCAGGAGAGCGTTGATGCGTGAGCCCTTTATCAGTTCTGATGAATGGACCGTACATGAAATATTCACCCACCTTTTCTCCTTGCCAGATGCTCACAGACCTGCTGCATATTTGCACAAGTCCATTTCTTTAAATCATCAGCATTTTCAGCTTCTTTTTTCTCTTTTTCTCATGAATGGGAAAGAATGTTGCCTTTAAGAGCCAGAAACCGTGTTAGCCGTGGCTCAGTGGGCAACACACTCGTCTCCGAATTAGAAGGTTGTGGGTTCAAGTCCCACTCCAGGGAGTTGAGCACATAAATCTAGGCTGATGCACCCAGTGCAGTGCTGAGGGAGCGCCGCACTGACGGAGGGGCAGTACTGAGGGAGCGGCGCACTGACGGAGGGGCAGTACTGAGGGAGAGCCGCACTGTCAGAGGGGTAGTGCTGGGGGAGCGCCGCACTGTCGGAGGGGTAGTATGAGGGAGTGCCGCACTGTCGGAGGGGCAGTACTGAGGGAGTGCTGCACTGTCGGAGATGCCGTCTTTCAAATAAGATGTTAAACCAAGGCCCCGTCTGCCCCCTCAGGTGGATGTAAAAGATCCCATGGGCTTTATATCGAAGAAGAGCAGTGGAGTTATCCTTGGTGTCCTGGGGCCAATATTTGTCCCTCAATCAACATAACAAATACAGATTATCTGGTCATTTATTATCATCATAGGCAGTCCCTCGGAATCGAGGAAGACTTGCTGGAGTACTTTGGTGGCTGAACAGTCCAATACAAGAGCCACAGATTCTGTCACAGGTGGGACAGACAATGGTTGAGGGAAAGGGTGGGCGGGACTGGTTTGCCGCACGCTCCTTCCGCTGCCTGCGCTTGTTTTCTGCATGCTCTCGGCGATGAGACTCGAGGTGCTCAGCGCCCTCCCAGATGCACTTCCTCCACTTAGGGCGGTCTTTGGCCAGGGTCTCCCAGGTGTCAGTGGGGATGTTGCACTTTATCAGGAAGGCTTTGAGAGCGCCCTTATAGTGTTTCCGCTGCCCACCTTTGGCTCGTTTGCCGTGAAGGAGCTCCGCGTAGAGCACTTGCTTTGCGAGTCTCGTGTCTGACATGCGAACAATGTGGCCTGCCCAGCGGAGCTGATCAAGTGTGGTCAGTGCTTCAGTGCTGGGGATGTTAGCCTGAATGAGGACGTTGATGTCGGTGCTCCTGTCCTCCCAGGGGATTTGTAGGATCTTGCGGAGACATCATTGGTGGTATTTCTCCAGCGACTTGAGGTGTCTACTGTACATGGTCCATGTCTCTGAGCCATACAGGAGGGCGGGTATTACTGCAGCCCTGTAGACTATGAGCTCGGTGGTAGATTTGAGGACCTGGTCTTCAAACACTCTTTTCCTCAGGCTGCACTGGCGCACTGGAGGCAGTGTTGGATCTCATTGTCGATGCCTGCTCTTGTTGATAGGAAGCTCCCGAGATATGGAAAGTGGTCCACGGTGTCCAGGGCCGCGCCGTGGTTCTTGATGACTGGGGGGCAGTGCTGTGCAGTGGGGACAGGCTGATGGAGGACCTTTGTCTTACTAATGCTTAGCGTAAGGCTCATGCTTTCGTACGCCTCAGTACATACGTTGACTATGTCCTGGAGTTCAGCCTCTTTATGTGCGCAGACGCAGGCGTCATCCGCTTATTGTAGCTCGACGACAGAGGTTGGGGTGACCTTGGACCTGGCCTGGAGACTGTCCTGTATGTAACCACAATGTAACACCACTGTATCACTGTATACACTCAACCTAGATGCACACCTTGACCACAAAGGGTGAACTTGTGGGAGACACTCCTTACCTGATCACACAGGTATAAAAAGGGAGGTCCCACACAGGGTCATCGTCTTTGGAGTCCTGTAAATAAAGAGTTAAGGTCACAGAGTGACCTTGTCCCCAGAATGTGCCTTGTGTGGTTTCATGCTGTAGAGTAAGGACTTCACAGAGACGGCTGGTCATTATCACATTGCTGTGTGTGGGAGCTTGCTGTGCGCAAATTGGCTGCCGCGTTTCTCACATTCCAACAGTGACCACACTCCAAAAGCACTTGCTTGGCTGTAAAATGCTTTGAGTCGTCCGGTGGTCGTGAAAGGCGCTATATAAATGCAAGTCTGTCTTTTTTTCTTACCAGTCGCCCACAGACCTGTTGCATATTTGCACAAGTCCGTTTCTTTCAATTTCAAATTTCCAGCATTTACAGCTGTCTTTTTTTTTCTCTTTCTCACGGATGCCAAGGAATGTTTGCCTTTCAGCACCGAAAAAAAGTCTGGGTTTAAAAAGCAGCAGCGGATCTTAATCGGACTGCGCTCCCCCAGCCGGTGGTACTGTTCACCACTGCCTCTGCTCCCATTTGCCTCTGTGTCCCAGTATTTCATTCCCTGCCTCGTGGCCCCCTCTTGTCCTCTCTCATTTCATTTTCCATTTGCGGCAGTTCCTTCCAAGACAATCGAATGTCAGTTTGCAAATGCTCTGCTCAAGCACAGTAGGTGGTGTGTGTGTCACAATTATACCACCTTTTTAAACCAGCGAATCTCTCGTGTTGTTTACAGGGGTGTTACAGTATGGGGTTGTGGGGAGACACTTTAAAAAAAAAAATTCATTCACGGGGTGCAGGCGTCACTGGCCAGGCCGGCATTTATTGCCCATCCATAATTGCCCCTTGAGAAGGTGGTGGTGAGCCGCCGCCTTGAACCGCTGCAGTCCGTGCGGTGAAGGTAGATAAATGTGAGGTTATCCACTTTGGGGGCAAAAACACAAAGGCAGAATATTATCTAAATGGCGACAGATTAGGAAAAGGGGAGGTGCAACGAGACCTGGGTGTCATGGTACATCAGTCATTGAAAGTTGGCATGCAGGTACAGCAGGCGGTGAAGAAGGCAAATGGTATGTTGGCCTTTATAGCTAGGGGATTTGAGTATAGGAGCAGGGAGGTCTTACTGCAGTTGTACAGGGCCTTGGTGAGGCCTCACCTGGAATATTGTGTTCAGTTTTGGTCTCCTAATCTGAGGAAGGACGTTCTTGCTATTGAGGGAGTACAGCGAAGGTTCACCAGAATGATTCCCGGGATGGCAGGACTGACATATGAGGAGAGAATGGATCAACTGGGCCTTTATACATTGGAGTTTAGCAGGATGAGAGGGGATCTCATAGAAACATATAAAATTCTGACGGGACGGGACTACGGTTAGATGCGGGTAGATTGTTCCCGATGTTGGGGAAGTCCAGAACTAGGGGACACAGTCTTAGGATAAGAGGTAGGCCATTTAGGACTGAGATGAAGAGATACTTCTTCACTCAGAGAGTTGTTAACCTGTGGAATTCTCTACCGCAGAGAGTTGTTGATGCCAGTTCATTGGATCTATTCAAGAAGGAGTTAAATGTGGCCCTTATGGCTAAAGGGATCAAGGAGTATGGAAAGAAAGCAGGAAAAGGGGTACTGAGGTGAATGATCAGCCATGATCTTATTGAATGGCGGTGCAGGCTCGAAGGGCCGAATGGCCTACTCCTCCACCTATTTTCTATGTTTCTATGTTTCTATGTCTCCAAAATAAGAGGAGACTAATTGATGTCCTGTTACTGTTTTTGATCGGGGCGGAGCAGCGATGAGAATTCGGGGCCCAGGAGAGGTGTGAGTTCGGGGCCAGGGGCCCAGGGGCAGCACGGGCCCAGCCCACACTGCGATATGTGTTTGCGCACTAGGTCCGTGCAGCGGAGCTGGTCTCCAGTCGTCCTGGTTAATCCTTGCCACTGGACCAAGACCTAGCTCTGTCAAGCCCGTGTGGTGGCTGGTGTGCAACGGCCACCCCACGTTAAAAAAATCCACGCACAGGCATCTTCCACCCTTCAGCATATAGTTCGGGATCTGGAATATTAGGTCCTTCATTGAAAGCCCTGTGAACTCATCCCTTTTTGGTGTGGAAGCAAGTCATCCTCGATACGAGGGGCCGCCTAATACAGGCAACTCTCGATTATCCGGGACCCTCGGGGATCGGGCTATTCCGGGTAACCGATTTTGCCGCTAGGGTGAGTGCATGTACTTGCCGAGAATGTTTGGGTCCCCAATTTATACAGTACTTGTGTCTTTACACTCTACTGTAAATCAACACGAGGCACATACCAGAGACAAGGTCACTCTGTGACCCGAACCTTTATTCACAGGACCAAGGAGTGATGACCCTGCGTGGGACCTCCCTTTATATACCTGGATGACCAGGTGAGGCGTGTCTCCCACAAGTTCACCCCCTGTGGTCAAGGTGTGCATCACTTAGGTGTGTACAGTGTTGTTACATGAAGGTTACAAACATGACATCACCTCCCCCCCCCAACGTCTTTGGGTCAAAGATTGAGTCTTTCAGGCGGTCGACGCTCTCTCGTGGAGCGCCGCAGTTGGGGCTCTGGTTTTTGAGCCTTGGCATGCGTCTTTGTGGTGATTCCGGCCTGTCTGGGCTGGCCGCAGGGACTGTGCATGCTGCTGAAGGTTCTTGTTGCTCGTTCTCTGGCAGTGGTGTGGGCAGCATCTCATGATTTTCCCCAGATTCCTCAGTGTCCATGTTGAACCTTTTTTTTCTTGGTCCAGATGCTTGCGGCATATCTGTCCATTGTTAAGTCTGACCACTATGTTCCTATTCCCCTCTTTACCAATTACAGTACCCTCGAGCCACTTGGGCCCCAAGCGGGATTAAGAATAAATACAGGGTCATCGATTTCTATCCATCTCCCCTTTGAGTTACGGTCATGGCACTCATTTTGGGACTGGCGCTTGCCCTCAACAATGTCTGACAGGACTGGGTGAATGAGTGTCAGCCGAGTTTTAAGTGTGCGTTTCATGAGTAGTTCCGCTGGCGGGACTCCCGTGAGCGAATGCGGTCGGGATCTGTAGGCTGTCAGGATGCGCGATCAGCGGCATTGAAGGGAGGGTTCTTGAATCCGGAGCCTGCCTTGTTTTATGATTTGGACCACACGTTCCACCTGGAAGCCGGCTTGAACGGTGCTGTCCTGACATGTTTGATGCCATTACCCGACATGAACTCCCGGAATTCATAGCTAGTGAAGCACGGGCCGTTGTCACTAACCAGGATGTCCGGCAAGCCGTGGGTCGCAAAGACCACACGCAGACTCTCCACAGTGGTGGATGTCGTGCACGAATTCAATATGATGCGTTCGATCTATTTCGAGTACGCATCAACAACAATGAGGAACATTTTCCCCATGAACAGCCCCGCATAGTCTACGTGAATATATGACCATGGCTTGGTGGACCAGGGCCACTGGTTGAGTGGGGCCTCCCTGGGGGCATTGCCCAGCTGGGCACACGTCGTGCACCTGCGAACACAGTGTTCCAGGTCTGCATCAATTCCCGACCACCACACATGTGACTGTGCAATGGCCTTCATTAGCACAATGCCTGTGTGCTCGCTGTGGAGTTCCTTGACAAATGCTTCCCTTCCCTTCTGGGGCATGACTACCCGGCTGCCCCATAGTAGGCAGTCAGCTTGGATGGAGAGCTCACCCATCCGTCTGTGAAACGGTCTGACCTCTTCAGGGCATGCTCCGTGTGCGAGCGCCCAATCCCCAGTCAGGACACATTTCTTAATCAAGGATAGGAGGGGATCTCTGTTTGTCCAGGTTTTGATCTGGTGGGCTGTGATGGGGGAGCCTGTGCTGTCGAAAGCATCGACAGGCATGACCATCTCAGCGCTTTGCTCCGCTGCCCCCTCAGTGGTGGCCAGTGGAAGCCTGCTGAGCGCGTCAGCGCAATTTTTGGTGCCTGGCCTGTGCCGTATGGTGTAGTCATACGCAGCCAGCGTGAGAGCCCATCGCTGTATGCGAGCTGATGCACTGGCATTGTCAGCTTTGCTGTCGGACAGCAGGGATGTTAACGGCTTGTGGTCCGTTTCTAACTCGAACCTTCTGCTAAAAAGGTACTGGTGCATCTTTTTCACCCCGTAGACACATGCGAGTGCTTCCTTTTCAACCATATCCTCTTTCTGCTTGGGAGAGCAACCTGGAGGCATAAGCCACAGGTTGGAGTTGGCCCTCATCATTACTCTGCTGCAATACGCAACCAATCCCATAGGATGATGCATCACGTGTCAAAACCAATTTCTTACAGGGGTTGTACAGGGTCAACAGGTTATTAGAACAAAGCAGGTTCCGCGCCCGATTGAAAGCCCGTTCCTGACAGTCCCCCCAAAACCAATCACAACCCTTACGCAGGAGCACGTGTAGCGGCTCCAACAATGTGCTTAAGTTCGGCAGAAAGTTCCCGAAATAGTTCAATAGTCCCAGAAATGAACGCAACTCCGATGTGTTGCCGGGCCTGGGCGCGCGACGGATCGCCTCCGTTTTGGATTCGGTAGGCCGGATCCCGTCTGCGGCAACCCTCCTGCCCAAAAACCCGACCTCTGAGGCCAAAAACACACACTTGGACTTTTTTAGTTACAGGCCTACCCTGTCCAGTCAGCGTAGCACCTCCTCCAGGTTGTGGAGGTGTTCCTTGGTGTATCGACCCGTGATAAGGATGTCATCCTGAAATACGATTGTTCCGGGGATGGAGTTGAGCAGGCTTTCCATGTTCCTTTGAAAGATAGCGGCTGCTGAACGAATGTCAAATGCACACCTGTTGTAGACAAACAGCCCCTTGTGCGTGGTGATGGTGGTTAGTAGCTTGGATTCTTCAGCCAGTTCCTGGGTCATGTAGGCCGAAGTGAGGTCCAACTTGGTGAACAGCTTGCCGCCTGCCAGCGTGGCAAAATGATCATCAGCTCTCGGAAGCGGGTATTGGTCTTGTCGTGACACTCGGTTGATGGTGGCCTTATAGTCGACACAGATCTTGACCGAGCCATCTGTTTTTAGGACAGGGACAATGGGGCTTGCCCAGTCGCTGAATTCAATGGGTGAAATTATGCCCTCTCTTAGCAACCTGTCCAACTCACTCTCGAATTTCTCACGCATCACACACTGCACAGCTCTGGCTTTATGGTGCACTGGTCTGGCGTCCGGGGTGATGCGTATCACTACTTTGGTACCTTTGAAAGTCCCGACACCGGGTTGAAATAGTGACTCAAACTTTTGTAGGACCTGTGAGCATGAACTTCACTCCACAGATGAAATGGCGTGCACATCCTCCCATTTCCAGTTCATCTCGGCTAGCCAGCTCCACAAAAGCGCGGGACCATTTCCCGGGACAATCCAGAGTGGCAGCCGATTCTCTGATCCATTATGTGTGACCACCAACATTGCACTGCCTAGCACTGGGATGATCTCTTTGGTGTACGTCCGTAATTGCGTTTCAATGCGTTCTAGTTTGGGTCTGCTAGCTCTGAGTGGCCATAGTTTCTCGAATTGTTGGACACTCATAAGTGACTGGCTGGCCCCTGTGTCCAGCTCCATGCGTACCGGGATGTCGTTTAACAGTACTCTCATCATCATAGGTGGCGTCTTTGTGTATGAGCTGTGATGTTTGCCATTTGAACCCGCTGAACTTCAGCATCCCTTGCTGTGTCCCAAACATAACCCTGCCTCTTGTGGTTCATCCGCTTCGTAAACCAGCCTCGCTGTGGGCTTCCTACACATTCTGGCCAAATGTTCACTGAAGTTACAAATTCTGCAGATAAATTGTTGAAACCTGCAGGTTTTCGCAGCATGTCTGCCCCCGTACCTCCAGCATGAGCTGAGATTGTTGTGAACAAAAGGGCTGTTACCAGGCATTCCTCTCTGATTGTCTCTTTGATTACTCTTGAGCACTCTGTTAGTGGGTGTCAATGGCCCCATCCCGGGACACATTGTCCCTTGTGATGGTGTAAATGTCCGTTCGCCCTGCCATTGTCTGTGTTGAGGACCCACTCTAGAGTCTGTTACTGCCTGGGTGGTGTCGAATTGCCCTTGCCTGCCTGCGGGGTTCTGAGTCGTGTTTACCATGTTAACTCCCTGCTCCATCGCCACGTTGGAAGCAGAGTTGCGTGCGTATATGATCTTGGTTTCCTCCTCCCCCGCCATGAAGGTCTGAGCCATCAACGCCGCCGCTTCCAAGGTCAAGTCCTTGGTCTCAATTAGCTTCCTAAAAATCCCAGCATGACCAATGCCCTCAATGAAGAAATCCCGTAACATCTCCCCCCTGCAGGTGTCTGTGAACGTACAGAGGCTGGCCAAGCGCCGAAGGTCCGCAACAACGTCCGGTATGCTCTGCCCTTCCCGACGTCGGTGCTTATAAAATCGGTGTCGGGCCGTGTGTATACTGCTCGCCGGTTTGAGGTGCTCACCGATCAGTTTGCTGAGCTCCTCAAAGGTCTTGTCCGCCGGCTTCTCGGGTGTGAGCAGGTCTTTCATCAACGCGTACGTCTTAGGTCCACAGCTGGTCAGTAGATGTGCCCTTCGCTTGTCAGCCGCTGCCGCTCCCAGCCAGTCCTTCGTGACAAAGCTCTGCTGGAGCCTCTCAACGAAATCGTCCCAGTCCTCACCAACACAGTACCGTTCCTCCGTGCTACCGGTGGTCATTCTCGTGAGTCATTGATTCCTGTTTCTCGTCGCCAAATGTTGTGTCCTTATACTCTACTGTAAATCAACACGAGGCACATACCGGAGACAAGGTCACTCTGTGACCTGTACCTTTATTCACAGGACCAAGAAGTGATGACCCTGCGTGGGACCTCCCTTTATATACCTGGATGACCAGGTGAGGAGTGTCTCCCACAAGTTCACCCCCTGTGGTCAAGGTGTGCATTGCTTAGGTGTATACAGTGCACAGTGTTGTTACATAAAGGTTACAGTTACATGAAGGTTACATACATGACAGTACTTTGATGCTTTTCTGCTTCTGTGCACCCCTGTCCACCTATTCATTTTAATATAAAGTGAAGAGACCCATGTTATACTGTGTCTACTTTTTCTTAAAATGGCCAGTCTAAAGGTTTCAACCGCTGGAGGTCGAATGAGACTCGGCTTTACTTAACCCTGAGGCGGTACCCTCAGTGATACTCCAGACTGCACAAGAGCACATTCACCAAGATCAGAAAACGGAAAGATGGCAGGGAAGGGAGGAAAAGTTGGATAAATATTTTGCCCCTCTGAATTTGCTTCCAGCGTGATGATCTGGACAGTGCCCGAAAAGAGCGTGGTTGGTAGCAAAGCCTTCGATCTGATAACGTGAGGATGGGTCACAGTATGAGCGGACAAACTGTCCAGGTCCGAGTTAATTTGATTGCTCTACAAGGATTCCTTTAAGGTCGAGACAGCATTAAACTTTATTATAAAATAAAGCCCTTCCTCTGTGTGTAGTGATAATGCTGTGTGTCAGCGCAGGACTGTGTGTGGGGTGGGTTTAATAGTCATGTGCAGCTGTACACGGGACAGAATCATAGTTTCTAAAAGTGCCGTTGTAGCGGGTTCTCCGTTAGATCCGTGTACGGATAATCGAGAGTTGCCTGTACTAACATACCGCTACGACAAAGTCAGCCCTGTGGGAGCACCTTCACCACACGGACTGCAGCGGTTCAAGAAGGCGGCTCGCCACCACCTTCTCAAGGGGCAATTAGGGATGGGCAATAAATGCCGGCCTTGCCCAGCGACGCCCACATCCCAGGAACGAATGAATAAAAATTTAAAAAAAAAATTTTCACGATATGTAACATCACTTCAGAAGATTAACAGAATTATGGCTTGGTAGGCTAAACTATAGAACAAGTTTGTTCATGAATATAGTTATTGCAAATGAAATACTGAAACCTATTCAAAATCGAGCATTGTGGGGACCGGTTCCGAGTGGGTTAAACAGACAAACCAGTTGGTCGAGTTTCTGTAAATGGCTCTGCAGAACTTGAGAAGTAACACTTCTTTTTTTCAGGAAGGATTGAAGAGTTTTGTTGGTCACAGAACACAGCATGCAGTGTTTGCAGGAATCACATTCTGGCCCCGTGCTTTGCAACAAGACAATGGGGAAACTTTTTAAAATACTCTCAAAGCCTTTTGAAAACCAATCCCTGGCTTTGAGGTGATCTGCCAGCCTACACACAGACTTGTAACCTCAAGCACAAAGGCCTGAGTATGGCAACATGCAGTTTTTGATGAGAATTAAATATGCATTAATCTAATGCCTCTCGGGTAGCAAAGGTCCCCAGTCTGTGGGAACGTGCCTGGAGTTCCCGCTCTGGTCTCGACAGCAGGACTTCCTGCCGTGGAACGTAGGTTCCACGAGGCAAAATACTGGCTTTCAAATGAATGCAGAGCTTCTAGTTTGAGTGTGGTGTTGTAAAATTAAACGAAAGAGGCGCAGCAAAAAACTAAATTAGAAGTCAGTTGTCAAAACGTCACATGCCATGGAGCTAAAGATTCGATCTAGCCCAGTGTGCGGCGGTGACACGGGCGATGTTTACCTGCTCCCACTGGGACATTCGCTTTTAGCGCCCCCCAAGAGGGGAGTGGAGTGTTAAGGGAAGCGTTCCACACCCCTCTTAGAGGGCGCGAACCCCGATTCCTGGGGTGCTATCACGGGAACGCTGCTGATGATGCTCTTCCTCCACTTAGGGCGGACTGGTCTTTGGCCAGGGACTCCCAGGTGGTCGGTGGGGATGTTGCACTTTATCAGGGAGGCTTTGAGGGTGGTCCCTTGTAACGTTTCCGCTGCCCACCTTTGGCTCGGTTGCCGTGAAGGAGTTCCGAGTTGAGCGGCGTACACCGATTCCTGGGGCACTATCGCGGGAACGCTGCTGATGAAGTTCTGTCGCTCGCAAACCGGCATCCCAGCGCCTACAGGGGAGGTCAGCGGGACCCCCCCCCCCCCCCCCAAAAAACTGAAAGAAAAAACATTAGCCACGGTGTTGAAATGAGAGTTAACTGAATGTAAATAAATTCCATTCTAAAGACCCACCTACTCATCAGTTGAAATATAGCCCCAGGGGCTTCTCCGTGACGCCTGTTTTGCCGGTCTGGAACAGCAGCAGGTGCTACGCCATTCAAGTTCGCAAACACGGCGCTAACAGTGGGCGTTGCACACTCACTGACGTCACCCAGTGGGTGGCGCTAGAGTGCGCAGCACTAACTCTTCGGGCCACCACCGAAGGTCGCGGGAGGCGCTGACAGCATGGCGCTCGGTCAGTACGCGCCCCACCCGATTTTTAGCCCCACATTTTTTTTCCGCAATTGTTTTATTTCACATTCACAGCCTTCAGTGCAGCTACACTGCTTTGTTGCTTTTTGTTGCGTCCATGTGTCATGCGTGTGTGCTCTTTAATTTTGGATCCCTAGCTTTCGTGTACGACAATTACCCCCCTTTTTTTTTCTTCATGATCTTCACAACTACGGGAGAATAGCAGGGAACAGCACTGTAATATATTTATGCTTGGGGTCACCTGACACCAGAGGGCATCACTGACGGATGTCATGCAGGTAATACAGGACATCAACTCCTGTACTTATCTGAAGTGGGGAATAAAAAAGATCGGGTACACACCCGAGGCAGTTTATAGTAACAGGACTCTTGTGTTATTACAAGCACCAACCCTTGTATATGACCTTCTTTGACCTCACAAAGACCTTTGACACTGTTAACCGCGAGGGACTATGGAGCCTCCTCCTCCGTTTCGGCTGCCCCCAAAAGTTTGTCACCGTCCTCCGACTGCTCCAGGATAACATGCAAGTCTCGTGATCCTGACCAACGGATCCGCCACAAACCCAATCCACGTCCGGGCCGGGGTCAAGCAGGGCTGCGTCATCGCACCAACCCGCTTCGCGGTCTTCCTCGCTGCAATGCTCCATCTCACCCTCAGCAAGCTCCCCGCTGGAGTGGAACTAAACTATAGAACCAATGGGAACCTGTTCAACCTTCGTCACCTCCAGGCTAGATCCAAGGTCGCCCCATCCTCTGTCATCGAACTCCAGTATTCGGACGACGCCTGCATCTGCGCACACTCGGAGGCCGAACTCCAAGCCATCGTCAATATCTTCACTGAAGCATATGAAAGCGCGGGCCTTACACTAAACATCCGTAAGACAAAGGTCCCCCACCAACCTGACCCCGCCACACAGCACTGACCCCCAATCATCAAAATCCACGCCGCGGCCTTGGACAACCTGGACCATTTTCCATACCTTGGGAGCCTACTATCCGCGAAGGCAGACAGCGACGACGAGATCCAACACCGCCTCAAGTGCACCAGCTCATCCTTCGGTCGCCTGAGGAAGAGTCTTCGAAGATCAGGCCCTCAAATCTGGCACCAAGCTTATGGTCTACAGGGCTGTAGTGATACCCACCCTCCGGTACGGATCAGAGACATGGACCATGTATCGCAGACACCTCAAAGCACTGGAAAAATACCACCAACGATGTCTCCAAGATCCTACAAATCCCCTGGGAGGACAGACGCACCAACGTCGGTGTCCTCGATCAGGCCAACATCCCCAGCATCGAAGCACTGACTACACTCGACCAGCTCCGTTGGGCAGGCCACATTGTCCGCATGCCCGACACGAGACTCCTAAGCAAGCGCTCTACTCGGAACTCCTTCATGGCAGGCGATCCCTAGGTGGGCAGAGGAAACGTTTCAAGGACACCCTCAAAGCTTCCTTGATAAAATGCAACATTCCCACTGACACCTGGGAGTCCCTGGCCAAAGACCGCCTTAAGTGGAGGAAGAGCATCCGGGAGGGCGCTGGCCAACTCGAGTCTCGTCGCCGAGAGCATGCAGAAACCAAGCGCAGGCAGCGGAAGGAGCGTGCGGCAAACCAGTCCCACCCACCCTTACCTTCAACGACTATCTGCCCCACCTGTGACAGGGACTGTGGCTCTCGTATTGGACTGTACAGCCACCTGAGAACTCAATTTTAGAGTGGAAGCAAGTCTTCCTCGATTCCGAGGGACTGCCTATGGTGATGATATATCTCTTGCTCTCGCTCTGCTCTGCTGTACCAGTCATTATGTGCCTTGGGTCCTATTATTGCAGTGAATTAAAAAGCAGAGAGATGTTACGAAACGTAAAATTGCCAGTGATCTGCTCCCCAGTGAATGAGTTGCTTGTCAAATATTTATTCGCCTACACTAGCAGGAGTAGTGCGCTAACAAGGGGGGGACTGTTTCTCGCCAAATCGTCATGTGGCGGTCACAGTCACTGGTGGAGATGGCAGGACTCCTTGTGTTGGCAAGCATCCATTTTTAATGTTATTGCTGAGGTTGTGTGGTGGGACGGTGGGGGGCAGTGCCCCTTAGCATTTCATAGGAGATGCCTCTATCTATCTATCTATCTATCTATCTATCTATCTATATGCCTGTCTGTCTGTCTATATCTCTCTCTCTCTGTCTCTCTCTCTGTGTCTCTCTGTTTATATATATCTCTCTCTCTCTCTCTGTCTCTCTCTCTCTATCTATCTAAATATATATATATATATATATATCTGTCTCTCTCTCTCTTTCTATGTATCCCTATCTATCTATCTCTCTCTATGTTTCTCTCTCTCTCTATATATATATATATATATCTGTCTCTCTCTCTCTCTATGTATCCCTATCTATCTCTCTCTCTATGTTTCTCTCTCTCTCTATGTATCTCTCTCTCTCTATCTATATCTGCCTCTCTCTTTCTCTATGTATCTCTCTCTCTCTCTATATATATATATATATATATCTGTCTCTCTCTCTCTCTCTATCTATCTCTCTCTATCTATGTATCTCTCTCTCTCTCTATATATATATATATATATATATATCTGTCTCTCTCTCAATCTATCTCCGTCTCTATGTATCTCCTTGTCTCACACTCTCTCGCGCTCACTCTCTCTCTCCCTCCCAGCAGTGGCAGGTTCAGTGAGGATCCAGTCACGCCCCCACCCCTTCCAATTAATAATCCATTCACATCGCAAGCAGCAGCAAGTCCTGAGTTGCCGGAGAGGCTGTCTCTCTGTGCGGTGGATTGTCACAGCAGCTGGACTCGAGTATTCTCGCTGGGGGGTGTTTCTGTTGTTGCTGAGAAGGTAAGCGAGTGTGGAGGGGATGGGATAGAGGCAACACACACACACACACAGGATCAGGGCGAGGAGCTGTGTGCCAGGGTGTGAGCAGGGTTTTGGTTGGATTAGCATTTGCCTGCGTTCGCTGAAGCCCCGCTAATTGTCCAGGAGCTCGTTGTTTGGCCTGTTTTTTTTAACTATACAAGCTGCAAAGGAAGGTGTAGTATTGAGACCCACGCAAACCTGCAGCACGCACACACACACTGGCTATCAGAGCCACTGAGCCTGCCTTTGTACAGAATGTAAATCTTACCCAGCCTGTGTGCTGTGTGACTCCTGTTCTGCAGTCAAATGTGATCACTTGTGTCGTGGTTTTTTTTTTAAACTCCCACTTGTGTTTTATACTTGCCTGGGCTACCGTGCTATCAGTTAGTTGCACTGTTTGTGTTTCCAGAGCACAATTCTGTAGCTGTTGCAATACAAATATGTCTTTTTACTCTGATTTGCTCCCAAAGGCACAGACCACAGCGTTTGACTCAAGACCAGACAGTGAGGGTCGTACTGTTCTTCATTCCTAAGCACAACCCTATCTTGTCCGCACATGCACGCTTTGCAATCAACAACAACCTGTATTTGTATAGCGCCTTAAACGTCCCAAGGCGCTCTGCAGGAGTCAGCAGATGAAGAGTTTGACACCACGCCACATAAGGAGAGATTAGGGCAGGTGACGGTCAAAGAGGGAGGTTTTAAGGAGCGTCTTGAAGGAGGAAAGAGGTGGAGAGGTTTAGGGAGGGAGTTCCAGAGCTTGGAGCCCAGGCAGCTGAAGGCACGGCCACCAATGGTGGAGCGATTATAATCAGGGATGCTCAAGAGGGCAGAATTAGAGGAGCGCAGACATCTCGGGGGGGGTTTGTGGGGCTGGAGGAGATTACAGAGATAGGGAGGGGGTGAGGGCCATGGAGGGATTTGAAAACAAGGATGAGATATTTGAAATCGAGGCGTTGCTTAACCGAGAGCCAGTGTAGGCCAGCGAGCACAGGGGGTGATGGGGGAGCGGGACTCAGTGCAAGTTAGGACACGGGCAGCCGAGTTTTGGATCACCTCTAGTTTATGTGGGAGACCAGCCAGGAGGCGTTGGAATAGTCAAGTCTGGAGGTAACAAAGGCATGGATGAGGGTTTCAGCAGCGGATGAGCTGAGGCAAGGGCGGAGACGGGCGACGTTACGGAGGAGGAAATAGGCGGTCTTGGTTATGCTGCGGATATGTGGTTGAAAGCTCATTTCAGGGTCAAATATGACACCAAGGTTGCGAACAGTCTGGTCCAGCCTCAGTACACGAGTTTCGGGAACTTTGGGACTGGAAGAGACTGAGAGTAGAGATTGCATTGATCATTCTCTGATTTCGCACACCTAGGGGGGGATTTTACATTTCAGAATCCCATTTTTGCATTGGTGACCATGTATTAAATGGCTGGATCCCCCTGTGCAGCAACCCCCTCTATATACTCCCACAGGACAAAGCTGCAGCCCCCTGCACCAAAGTAGCATAGTCCAAAATTTTCCTTGTATGTCATCTAAAGTTATCAATGAGAGGTGTGGGTGAAAAGAGAAAGAAACTGATTTGTAAATGTAATGAAGTAATTATGGTGTTATTGGTACAAGACAGTTATGTCTCCTTGTGTTCCACTTCCTAAGGAAAGGGGAGAGTCTGTGAATAATGGTAGGATGTCGCTACTATTAGCAACAGCCTATGACATTAGATACAGTGCAAGTTGTTAAACAGATGTAGGAAACTGTTGAACTCAAGTGCTGTACTCTATCTGCTTTCTGGGTTCTTTGCTTAAGAATTCATAGCAAGACATTGCTATTAAGAACTAGTTGGTTTATTAACAAAGGTTTAACAATCACACTACGCATTCATCATCATCATCATAAGCAGCCCCTCGGAATCGAGGAAGACTTGCTTCCACTCTTAACATGAGTCCTTAGGTGGCTGAACAGTCCAATACGAGAACCACAGTCCCTGTCACAGGTGGGACAGATAATCGTTGAGGGTAAGGGTGGGTGGGACTGGTTTTCCGCACGCTCCTTCCGCTGCCTGCGTTTGATTTCTGCATGCTCTCGGCGATGAGACTCGAGGTGCTCAGCGCCCTCCCGGATGCGCTTCCTCCACTTAGGGCGGTCTTTGGCCAGGGACTCCCAGGTGTCGGCACTTTATCAGGGAGGCTTTGAGGGTGTCCCTGTAACGTTTCCTCTGCCCACCTTTGGCTCGTTTGCCGTGAAGGCGTTCCGAGTAGAGCGCTTGCTTTGGGAGTCTCGTGTCTGGCATGCGAACTATATGTCCTGCCCAGCGGAGCTGATCGAGTGTGGTCAGTGCTTCAATGCTGGGGATGTTGGCCTGGCCGAGGACGCTAATGTTGGTGTGCCTGTCCTCCCAGGGGATTTATAGGATCTTGCGGAGACATCGTTGGTTGACTCCACATTACCAGTTCATCCAGTAGGTCTCACAACCACCTGCCTCATCGTGGATGACCGAGACCCAGCTGGCTGGGGTTTTATTGAGTCTTGTGAACATCACGTGACTGGCTAAGCCACTCATAATGCAACAGCTCTACAAACCTGTGATCATACTCACAGGTGCGTACATTACACGTGCCAAAACCTGAAGCACAATGTCCTCACCCACCAGTACTGTAGTCGCGTTTACATTGTGCAGAAATACTTCAAATACAAGTGTCTGTCTGGCTCCTGGAACAGTAAAATCTGTCTGATTAAGCTGCCAGATAAACTTCAGCGCACCAACAATAACAGATAAAAAACTAAAAAAGAGTGTTGTCCTATGAGGAGAGATTGTATAGAATGGGCCTTGTTATCCCGTGTCCACTATAACTAGTAAAGGTTCACAACTGAATAGATTGGGCCTATACTCTCTGGAGATTAGAAGAATGAGAGGTGATCTCATTGAAACATACAAGATTCTGAGGGGGATTGACAGCTTAGATGCAGGGAGGTTGTTTCCCCTGGGCTGGGGAGTCTAGAGCCAGGGGTCACAGTCTCAGGATAAGGGGTCAGCCATTTAGGACTGAGATGGGGAGAAATGTCTTCACTCAGAGGGTTGTGAATCTTTGGAATTCTCTGCCCCAGAGGGCTGTGGAAGCTGAGTCTCTGAATATATTCAAGGCTGAGTTACATATATATTTGGACTCTAGGGGAACAGAGGGATATGGGGATCGGGCAGGAAAGTGGAGTTGAGGTCGAAGATCAGCCATGATCTTATTAAATGGCGGAGCAGGCTCGAGGGGCCGAGTGGGCTACTCCTGCTCCTATTTCTTATGTTACATAAGAACATAAGAAATAGGAGCAGGAGTCGGCCATTCTGCCCCTCGAGCCTGCTCCGCCATTTAATATGATCATGGCTGATCCGATCATGGACTCAGCTCCACTTCCCCGCCCGCTCCCCATAACCCTTATTCCCTTATCGTTTAAGAAACTCTATTTCTGTCTTAAATTTATTCAATGTCCCGGCTTCCACTGCTCTCTGAGGCAGCGAATTCCACAGATTTCTCCTAATCTCAGTTTTAAATGGGTGGCCCCTTATTCTAAGACCGTGCCCTCTAGTTCTAGTCTCCCCCATCAGTGGAAACATCCTCTCTCCATCCACCTTGTCAAGCCCCCTCATAATCTTATAAGTTTCGATAAGATCACCTCTTTTTCTTCTGAATTGCAAAGAATAGAGGCCCAACCTACTCAACCTTTCCTCATAAGTCAACCCCCTCATCCCTGGAATCAACCGGGTGAACCTTCTCTGAACTGCCTCCAAAGCAAGTATATCCTTGCGTAAATATGGAAATCAAAACTGCACGCAGTATTCCGGGTGTGGCCTCACCAATACCTTATATAGCTGCAGTAAGACTTCCCTGCTTTTATACTCCATCCCCTTTGCAATGTAGGGGGTGGTGTGTCTTGACAGCTTGCATTCCTGACCAGAGCTCCCACTCTCTGGTTCTCGAGCCTGGATTTATTAATCAGGGTGTGATAAAGTACAGCAGACAACTGTTTTGTACAAAGAAGGTATGGATTTTATTCAAGAAAGCAAATAACACAAATACACTCCAATAAAACTGTAAAATCTTACAAAAGGGTTCTAAACAATGGGGAATACTTTATTACAGGTAATAAATACAACAGAAATAACTCCAACCTCCCACTTACTCCCTAACTCGGTCAAACCCTAGGGCTCCAGGGATTTATGCTCACCAGATTCTTTCCTTTGACAGCTAGGGCTGTTTCGCGGTTTCTTGTTTATAGCCGGTTTGCCTTGCCATACCCTGAATGTGGTAGAAGACCTCTGCTGCGTATTGAAGCCGGTTGGTATTGATGTTTCACTGATTGGTTTTTGAAGTTCTTTTCTCCGACGTTTCTTCCTACGTTTTCTCGCCGTGTGCTCTCGATCTTGATTTTGTTGTTCCGAAGTGATGGTCAGAATAGTTCTTTCTGTGATGGTCAGAACAGTTCTTCCTGTGATGGTCTGAATAGAGTAATGTGTTTAGTATGATAGGCCCTCAACTCTGAGAGGCTGCTTAATGTTGGGGAAGTCCAGAACCAAGGGGTCACAGTCTAAGGATAAGGGGTAAGCCATTTAGGACCGAGATGAGGAGAAACTTCTTCACCCAGAGAGTGGTGAACCTGTGGAATTCTCTGCCACAGAAAGTTGTTGAGGCCAATTCACTAAATATATTCAAAAGGAGTTAGATGTAGTCCTTACTACTAGGGGGATCAAGGGGTATGGTGAGAAAGCAGGAATGGGATACTGAAGTTGCATGTTCAGCCATGAACTCATTGAATGGCGGTGCAGGCTCGAAGGGTCGAATGGCCTACTCCTGCACCTATTTTCTATGTTTCTAATCTTTGCGCCAAATCTAACGTTTCTTTTGTTTAAGTTTTGCTGCCCAGCTAACTGAAACTTGATTAAGTGTTTTACTCTGGCGTTGATGGACTTTTCTGCGCTGACGAGCTCTTGTCAATTGTTGAAATTATCCTTTGAGTCGCAATTGTTAAAGTTAGTTTCTGGTGTCGAGTTGCCTGTCTGGGTCCGAGCTTTCTATGCAGGCCAGAAAGGTGATTAACATTATGTGAGTGTTGGATGGGTCCTGTGCTTGGACTAAAAACTGTACTTCCTCGGGTCGATTGTTGAAATGTTAATGTGTTCTAGGGGGCAGGTTTGAGGGTAAACAGTTCCCCAGACAATTTGATTAGCTCCAATATCCCCAGACAGTTTGATTAGCTCCAATATCCAAACTGGATTTACAGAGGTTGATCCAACCCCTGGTCTTGCAGCCTTTTTTTTTTCTCACAGACCCAACACATGCCTTTTAAAATCCCACACTTGGTTAAAACTCATAGATTTCTTCCACAAGCATTTTAGGATCCCAAACTTTCTGCTTAATAGTCCCAAATTGAATTTCCTTTTCAGTGAGTCCAAAGACTGGGGGGCAGGGGGATATACCATATACCATTGGCCTTCTTGATCTCTTACTATCTGTTATGTATGGAGAATGAGTCAGACTGAACACTGTGAGCTCAAAGTAATGTGTGACCTTAGACTTTTATGCAGGTCTCCAGAATGCCTCTCCAACCTGTGAAGCATCCTCAAATACCTGTGCTCCCAAGGGATTATGGGATCCCTTAGGACTCCAGGGGAAGAGCCCTCTGGTGGCTGTACAGGGTAAATACAAGTCCACATATATAACACTATCCTTCAGTGTTTCATGCACAAGTACCCCCAGGTCCGCTGTACTGCGACACTTTGCAATCTTCATTTAAATAATAACTTGCTCTTTGATATTTTTTCTGCCAAAGTGCATGACCTCACACTTTCCAACATTATACTCAATCTTCAAAATTTTTACCCACACACTTAATCTGTCGATATCCTTTTGCAGATTTTTTGTGTCCTCCTCACAAACTGCTTTTCCTCCCATCTTTGTATCGTCAGCAAACTTGGCTACGTTACACTCAGTCCCTTCTTCCAAGTCGTTAATATAGATTGTAAATAGTTGGGGTCCCAGCACTGATCCCTGCGGCACCCCACAGGTTACTGGTTGCTAACCCGAGAATGAACCATTTATCCCGACTCTGTTAGTTAGCCAATCCTCTATCCATGTTAATATATTACCCCCAACCCCGTGAACTTTTATCTTGTGCAGCAACCTTTTATGTAGAAACTTGTCAAATGCCTTCTGGAAGTTCAAATACACCACATCCACTGGTTCCCCTTTATCCACCCTGTTCATTACATCCTCAAAGAACTCCAGCAAATTTGTCAAACATGACATCCCCTTCATAAATCCACACTGACTCTACCTGACCAAATTTTGCATATCCAAATGTCCTGCTACTGCTTCTTTAATAATGGACTTCAACCATGGCTATGGTTATATCAGTATAAGCGGGGTGCCATGCAGACTTGGGCCCATTTGGAGGAGAGCCCTAGAATAATTGGACCTGAAGCCTCGTGTTGAGCCTTTCTCTTGTTGAAGGATCTGCTTGGGGCCTGCATCCCGCCTATTGGGGCCAGTCAGGTGGATAAATACCCTCTGTCCATGTACAGGAGAGAGGATTGGTGTTTGGCACCTCTGGCTGCTGTCTAATAGCTGGCCAGCATTCCCTCTGCTGCCGGCATGCCTATCCTGTCTACCCCACCTAGGCCCAGCCTGGGAGCTGGCCTGTACTGGGGGGGAGGGGGGTGAAATCACAGGTGGGTTGCACTCCTGTGGAGTGGAGGGTATTGCCACAGAAGCTTAGACATTTACGGCACAGAATGAGGCCATTCGGTCCATCGTGTCCACGCCGGCTGACAAAGAGCTATCCAGCCTAATCCTACTTTCAAGCTCTTGATCCGTAGCCCTGTAGGTTACGGCACTTCAAGGGCACATCCAAGTACTTGTTAAAATGTAATGAGGGTTTCTGCCTCTACACCCTTTCAGACAGTGAGTTCCAGACCCCCACCACCCTCTAGGTGAAACAATTTCTGCTCAAATCAGTTCTAATTGTTCTACCAATTACTTTAAATCTCTGCCCCCTGATTGTTGACCTCTCTGCTCAGGGAAATAGGTCCTTCCTACCTGTAATGTATTTGCTTCAAGGGTTCTTTGCTTAATAGCAATGTGTTGCTATGAATTCTTAAGAACTAGTTGGTTTATTAGCAAAGGTCCTTCCTGTAATGTATTTGCTTCAAGGGTTCTTTGCTTAATAGCAATGTGTTGCTATGAATTCTTAAGAACTAGTTGGTTTATTAGCAAAGGTTTAACAATCACACTGCACATCACCAGTTCATCCACCGGGCTCACAACCACCTGCCCCATCGTGGATCCCCCGAACCCAACTGGCTGGGGTTTTATTGAGTCTTGTGAACATCACGTGACTGGCTAAGCCACTCCAAACTCAACAGCTCTACCAACCTGTGAGCATACTCACCGGTGCATCCACTCAATCTAGACCCGTCTTCATTTTATACGCCTCAATGAAGTTGAGCTCTGCCTGACTGCCGTAACTCGGTCCGAGAATCCCTGGACCAGGCTGTCTCACTCCACTTCACTCCGGAGTCCGGACGGGCTCAACTCCTCGACTTACAACTGGCGGAGTTCAAGTTTGTGCAAAGCACCATGAACGCACCATGATAGCAGTTAATGGATACGATGTGATTGGCATCACGGAGACATGGCTCCAGGGTGACCAAGGCTGAGAATTCAACATCCAAGGGTATTCAGCATTTAGGAAGGATAGACAGAAAGGAAAAGGAGGCGGGGTGGCGTTGCTGGTTAAAGAGGAAATCAATGCAATTGTAAGGAAGGACATTAGCCTGGATGATGTGGAATCGGTATGGGTGGAGCTACGGAATACCAAAGGGCAGAAAATGCTAGTGGGAGTTGTGTACAGACCACCAAACAGTAGTAGTGAGGTTGGGGACAGCATCAAACAAAAAATAAGGGATGTGTGCAATAAAGGTACAGCAGTAATCATGGGCGACTTTAATCTACATATAGATTGGGCTAACCTAACTGATAGCAATGCGGTGGAGGAGGATTTCCTGGAGTGTATTAGGGATAGTTTTCTAGACCAATATGTCGAGGAACCAACCAGGGAGCTGGCCATCCTAGACTGGGTGATGTGTAATGAGAAAGGACTAATTAGCAATCTTGTTGTGCGAGGCCTTTTGGGGAAAAGTGACCATAATATGGTAGAATTCCTTATTAAGGTGGAGAGTGACAAAGTTAATTCGGAAACTAGGGTCCTGAACTTAAGGAAAGGTAACTTCGATGGTAAGAGGCGTGAATTGGCTAGAATAGACTGGCAGAGGATACTTAAAGGGTTGACAGTGGATAAGCAATGCCAAACATTTAAAGATCGCATGGATGAACTTCAGCAATTGTACATCCCTGTCTGGAGTAAAAATAAAACGGGGAAGGTGGCTCAACCATAGCTAACAAGGGAAATTAAGGATAGTGTTAAATCCAAGGAAGAGGCATATAAATTGGCTAGAAAAAGTAACAAACCTGAGGACTAGGAGAATTTTAGAATTCAACAGAGGAGGACTAAGGATTTAATTAAGAAGGGGAAAATAGAATACGAGAGGAAGCTTGCAGGGAATATAAAAACTGACTGCAAAAGCTTCAATAAATATGTGAAGAGAAAATGATTAGTAAAGACAAACGTAGGTCCCTTGCAGTCGGATTCAGGTGAAATTATAATGGGGAACAAAGAAATGACAGACCAATTGAACCAATACTTTGGTTCTGTCTTCACAAAGGAAGATACAAATAACTTTCCGAAGGTACTAGGGGACAGTGGGTCTAGTGAGAATGGGGAACTGAAAGATATCCTTATTACGCGGGAAATTGTGTTAGGGAAATTGATGAGATAAAAGGCCGATAAATTCCTGAGTCCTGATAGTCTGCATCCCAGAGTACTTAAGGAAGTTGCCCTAGAAATAGTGGATGCATTGGTGATCATTTTGCAACAATCTATCGACTCTGGATCAGTTCCTATGGACTGGAGGGTTGCTAATGTAACACCACTTTTTTAAAAATGAGGGAGAGAGAAAGTGGGTAATTATAGACCGGTTAGCCTGACATCAGTAGTGGGGAAAATGTTGAATTCAATCATTAAAGATGAAATAGCAGCGCATTTAGAAAGCAGTGACAGGATCGGACCAAGTCAGCATGGATTTATGAAAGGGAAATCATGCTTGACGAATCTGCTGGAATTGTTTGAGGATGTAACTAGCAGAGTGGACAAGGGAGAACCAGTGGATGTGGTATATTTGGACTTTCAAAAGGCTTTTGACAAGGTCCAACACAAGAGATTGGTGTACAAAATCACAGCGCATAGTATTGGGGGTAATATACAGACGTGGATAGGGAACTGGTTGGCAGACAGGAAGCAGAGAGTCGGGATAAACGGGTCCTTTTCAGAATGGCAGGCAGTGACTAGTGGGGTGCCGCAGGGCTCAGTGCTGGGACCCCAGATCTTTACAATATACATTAACGATTTGGATGACGGAATTGAGTGTAATATCTCCAAGTTTGCGGATGACACTAAACTGGGTGGCGGTGTGAGCTGTGAGGAGGATGCTAAGAGGCTGCAGGTTGACTTGGACAGGTTAGGTGAGTGGGCAAATACATGGCAGATGCAGTATAATGTGGATAAATGTGAGGTTATCCATTTTGGGGGCAAAAACACAAAGGCAGAATATTATCTGAATGGCGGCAGACTAGAAAAAGGGGAGGTGCAATGAGACTTGGGTGTCATGGTTCATCAGTCACTGAAAGTTGGCATGCAGGTACAGCAGGCGGTGAAGAAGGCAAATGGTATGTTGGCCTTCATAGCTAGGGGATTTGAGTATAGGAGCAGGGGGAGGTCTTACTGCAGTTGTACAGGGCCTTAGTGAGGCCTCACCTGGAATATTGTGTTCAGTTTTGGTCTCCTAATCTGAGGAAGGACGTTCTTGCTATTGAGGGAGTGCAGCGAAGGTTCACCAGACTGATTCCAGGGATGGCTGGACTGTCATATGAGGAGAGACTGGATCAATTGGGCCTTTATACATTGGAGTTTAGAAGGATGAGAGGGTATCTCATAGAAACATATAAGATTCTGATGGGATTGGACAGGTTAAATGCGGGAAGAATGTTCTCGATGTTGGGGAAGTTCAGAACCAGGGGACACAGTCTTAGGATAAGGGGTAGGCCATTTAGGACCGAGATGAGGAGAAACTTCTTCACTCCGAGAGTTGTTAACCTGTGGAATTCCCTGCCGCAGAGAGTTGTTGATGCCAGTTCATTGGATATATTCAAGAGGGAGTTAGATATGGCCCTTATGGTTAAGGGGATCAAGGGGTATGGAGAGAAAGCAGGAAATGGGGTACTGAAGTGAATGATCAGCCGTGATCTTATTGAATGGTGGTGCAGGCTCGAAGGGCCGAATGGCCCACTCCTGCACCTATTTTCTATGTTTCTATGTACCAAAAGACTGTGATAATAACTTTTATTTTTATAGCGCCTTTAACGTAATAAGACGTCCTAAGGCGCTTCACAGCAGTGTTACAGGACAAAACAGATAAATTTGACAACGAGCCACAGAAGAATAAATTAGGGCAGATGACTAAAAGCTTGGTCAAAGAAGTAGGTTTTATGCAGTGCCTTAAAGGAGGAAAGAGAGGCGGAGAGGTTTAGGGAGGGAGTGCCAGAGCTTGGGGCCTCAGTCAGCTGAAGGCACATCCACCGATGGTTGAGCAGTTATAATGATGGATGTTTAGGGGGGGCCAGAATTAGAGGTGCTCAGATATCTCGGGTGGGGGGCAGGGGATTGTGGGGCTGGAGGAGATTACAGAGATCGGGAGGGACGAGGCCATGGAGGGATTTGTAAACAAGGATAAGAATTTTGAAATCGAGGCATTGTTTAACTGGGAGCCAATGTAGCTCATGGAATGATGCTCGCAACATTTATTTGTTAAAGTATTTTGCTGGGAGAAGTGGGATGGAAAATCTAAAGAAAAATTTTCTGCCATCTTATGCAGATTGTAGCTATCTGCAGCCTGGGTGTTGAGCATCATAAATGGAGCAGTTTTACTATGGAAGTGGAGAGCTTACTTACTCATAATGTCAAATAATAAGAATAAATGTCGGTAGATTTTCTATTTATTTTTTCAATTTCTCTTATTCTGAAAGAAAGATGTGGATTTATATAGTGCCATTGAGCAGCACATTTGGAAAGCAGTGACAGGATCGGTCCAAGTCAGCATGGATTTATGAAAGGGAAATCATGATTGACAAATCTTCTAGAATTTTTTGAGGATGTAATTAGTAGAGTGTACAAGGGAGAACCAGTGGATGTGGTGTATTTGAACTTTCAAAAGGCTTTTGACAAGGTCCCACACAAGAGATTGATGTGAAAAATTAAAGCACATGGTATTGGGGGTAATGCACTGACGTGGATAGAGAACTGGTTGGCAGACAGGAAGCAGAGAGTCGGGATAAATGGGTCCTTTTCAAAATGACAGGCAGTGACTAGTGGGGTGCCACAGGGCTCAGTGCTGGGACCCCAACTATTTACAATATACATTAATGATTTGGATGACGGAATTGAGTGTAATATCTCCAAGTTTGCGGATGACACTAAACTGAGTTACGGTGTGAGCTGTGAGGAGGACGCTGAAAGGCTGCAGGATGACTTGGACAGGTTAGGTGAGTGGACAAACGCGTGGCAGATGCAGTATAATGTGCATAAATATGAGGTTATCCACTTTGGGAGCAAAAACACGAAGGCAGAATATTATCTGAATGGCGGCAGATTAGGAAAAGAGGAGGTGCAACGAGACCTGGGTGTCATGGTTCATCAGTCACTGAAAGTGGGCACGCAGGTACAGCAGGCGGTGAAGAAGGCAAATGGTATGTTGGCCTTCATAGCTAGGGGATTTGAGTATTGGAGCAGGGAGGTCTTACTGCAGTTGTACAGGGCCTTGGTGAGGCCACACCTGGAATATTGTGTTCAGTTTTGGTCTCCTAATCGGAGGAAGGACATTCTTGCTATTGAGGGAGTACAGCGAAGGTTCACCAGACTGATTCCCGGGATGGCAGGACTGACATATGAGGAGAGACTGGATCGACTGCGCCTGTATTCACTGGAGTTTAGAAGGATGAGAGGGAATCTCATAGAAACATATAAAATTCTGCTGGGACTGGACAGGTTAGATGCAGGAAGAATGTTCCCGATGTTGGGGAAGTCCAGAACCAGTGGACACAGTCTAAGTATAAGGGGTAAGCCATTTAGGACCGAGATGAGGAGAAACTTCTTCACTCAGAGTTGTGAACCTGTGGAATTCCCTACCACAGAGAGTTGTTGATGCCAGTTCATTGGATATATTCAAGAGGGAGCTAGATATCGCCCTTACGGCTAAAAGGATCAAGGGGTATGGAGAGAAAGCAGGAATGGGGTACTGAGGGAATGATCAGCCATGATCCTATTGAATGGTGGTGCAGGCTCGAAGGGCCGAATGGCCTACTCCTGCACCTATTTTCTATGTTTCTCTGTTTCACCACCACCAGACATCTCAAAGTGCTTCACAGAAAATGAAGTATTTTTGAGTGTAGTCACTGTTGTAATGTGGGAAATTTGCGCACAGCAAGCTCCCACAAACAGCAATGAGATAATGACCAGATAATCTTTTTTTTTTGTTCTGGTGATTGAGGGATAAATATTGGCCCCAGGACACCGGGGAGAACTCCCTTGTTCTTCTTTGAAATAATGCCGTGGGATCTTTTACATCCACCTGAGAGAGCAGACAGGGCCTCGATTTAACGTCTCTTCTGAAAGACGGCACCTCCGACAGTGCAGCACTCCCTCAGTACTGCCCCTCCAGTGCAGCACTCCCTCAGTACTGCCCCTCCGACACTGCGGCTCTCCCTCCGTACTGCCCCTCCGACAGTGCGGCACTCCCTCCGTACTGCCCCTCCGACAGTGCGGCACTCCCTCCGTACTGCCCCTCCGACAGTGTCGCCCTCCCTCAGTACTGCCCCTCCAATGCGGCGCTCCCTCAGTACTGCCCCTCCGACAGCGTGGCACTCCATCAGCACTGCACTGGGAGTGTCAGCCTAGATTTATGTGGTCGAGTGTCTGGAGTGGAACTTGAACCCACAACCTTCTGACTAAGCGAGAACGCTGCCCACTGAACCACGGCTGGAAACCACGATTAGATGTGGAAGGGCTTGTGCAACGGGTCGGAGCATGCGTTTTACCCCGAGTCTGTATGTAGTATCATGGCTGGTGCCTCTGAGATTCTTGTGCAAATTAGCTTTGTCTGGACGTTATCAACACTGATCCCAGAGCTTGTCTATCGCGACATGTCCGTCTATAATGTGATATCAGTTAGCAGCAATTTGGCCATCTTCATTAAAGCAGTGCAACAAACGGATGTTGGAACTAGAAATGTCATTCGAGTGTAGGAGTGGCGATCGGCCATTGGGGCTTGACACCCAGTGTTGGGCCAGAGTAGTGGAGCGATACCCTGATCTCTCTGGTTTTATACCTGACTAGAAAGTGTTCAGTTCTTGCACCAGCTGCAAAAGGAGGAAAAATCTTTTAATTTTCCAGTATTGGCATCCCTCAATTAGCCCAAGAAACCACTCCAGCTCATCGCGTACTAACTGTCTGACATCTCCAGGGAGGACTTAAGAATTAGGAGCAGGAGTCGGCCATTCGGCCCCTCGAGCCTGCTCCACCATTCAGTGAGATCATGGCTGATCTTCTACCTCAACTCCACTTTCCTGCACTGTCCCCGTATCCCTCCATTCCTTTAATATTCAAAAATCTATCGCTCTCTGTCTTGAATATACTCAACGACGGAGCCTCCACAGCCCTCTGCGGCAGAGAATTCCAAAGATTCACCACCCTCCGAGTGAAGAAGTTTCTCCTCATCTCAGTCCTAAATGGCCGCTCCCTTATTCTGAGACTGTGTCCCCTGGTCCTAGACTCCCCAGCCCGGGGGAAACATCTACCCTGTCAAGCCCTGTCAGGATTTTCTCGGTTTCAATGAGAGGAGCAAGTACAACAACGATTACATTGACCACTTTAAAGGATTCCATGTGACAGGATATGATGCGGATGAATTCAGATGCATTTTGTTTTCTTTTCAGTTACAATTCTCTTCCAGGTTTGTTGAAAACTCTAAAAGGAAGCAGTTTGATGTCTAACCTACTGTACCATCCACTTTTCCCAGAAACTGTTCTTTTAACCAAGCTCCCTCTGACTCAGGCTGCATGAATGTCTTTTCTCGCTTAATCATCGAATCATAGAAATTTACAGCGTGTCCGCGCCGGCCGACAAAGAGCTACCCAGCCTAATCCCACTTTCCAGCTCTGGTTCCATAACCCTGTAGGTTACGGCACTTCAAGTGCACATCCAAGTACTTTTTAAATGTGGTGAGGGTTTCTGCCTCTACCACCCTTTCAGGCCGTGAGTTCCAGACCCCCAGCACCCTCTGGGTGAAGAAATTTTCCCTCAAATCCCCTCTAAACCTCCCCCCCAATTACTTAAATCTATGCCCCCCTGGTTGTTGACCCCACTGCTGAGGGAAACAGGTCCTTCCTATCCACTCTATCCAGGCCCCTCATAATTTTATACACCTCAATCAGGTCTCCCCTCAGCCTCCTCTGCTCCAAGGAAAACAAACCCAGCACCTTCAATCATTGCTCATAGCTAAAATTCTCCAGTCCAGGCAACATTCTCGTAAATCTCCTCTGCACCCTCTCCAGTGCAATCGCATCTTTCCTGTAATGTGGTGACCAGAACTGCACGCAGTACTCCAGCTGTGGCTTAACCAGTGTGTTATGCAGTTCAAGCATAACCTCCTTGCTCTTGTATTCCATGCCTCGACTAATAAAGGCAAGTATTGCATATGCCTTCTTCACCACCTGATCTACCCGGCCTGCTACCTTCAGGGATCTGTGGACCTGCACTCCAAGGTCCCTCTGTTCCTCTACACTTCTCAGTGTCCTCCCATTTATTGTGTTAAAAAAAGCTGTTCGGTTAATGGTGCCTGTACTGGTGCGAGGTCGACATTGGAGCAATATGATTTCCTTGCCTATCCCCTGCCTATTTTCCCCTGTATTGGAACTAAACTCCAATCCTGTTTCCCGTTCTGTTTCCCTGTAGCATTTAATTTGGGCTGGAAATTCCACTGCTGGCCGTAGCGGTATTTATCCGCCAAAACTACCGCTGTGACTCCGCTACGATTCCGATGCCTAACATCCGGTTTAAATTTTTTTTTTAAATGCGCCCAGCGGTAAAAATCAGCATCGCACGAGGATTCGTGGCGCAAACCTGCGAATTTTCTGCAACTCTTCGCCGAGGCGAGTTGGGCCTCGGGAGAGGGAGGGGAAGACAGCACCCACCCCCCCAAAAATTCCCCCAAAAACAAAAAAAAGAAATCACGAAACATTCACAAGACCCTTTTCTGTCGAATCGCTGCAGAAGAATTTCAAAACTAAAGACTATAACGTACTTTTTTTTGCAGGTTTTCTAACCTACCGCTGTTCCACGGGCTGCCACGCAGGTTGTTCCCGGGCGGGCTTTTTTCCGTCCTGTCTACGGGTCACCGCAGAGCCAAATCTCAGGCGAAAGCACTTTTTCCAGTCTTGCCGCCGGTGGTCCTCTCCCCAGCGGGATTTCAAAACCGTCGGCGCAATACTTCAACGGATTTCCCGCCGCAACGTTATCCGCCAAAAATCATTGATCGCCGATAAACCCGGCGCGAGGTTGGGGCATTTCCAGCCCAATATCTTTCTTTGTGCTTATCTATTTTCCTGCTGAATTGTTGTGACTAATTTTGCATAAAAGTTTCCCTGTTTAAGGAAGGATATACAGACAACTCTCAATTATCCGGGTCCCTCGGGGATTGGGCTGTTCCGGGTAAACGATTTTTCCGTCAGGGCGAGTCTACATTTTAAAGTTAAAACTTTAATGAATCAATACAAACAGTAGCAAAAGATGGACATTACCAGCGTGCATGTACAGGTTCTGTGCCTGGAACCCGGTGCCGGCCCTGCTCCCGTTTCCAACGTCAGCGGCGGCCACGAGAGACAGCGACTGCAACAGCGTGTACACACACTGGCAAAGTGAGGGCAGAGGAGGATGATTACGATGACTGAGAGAGAGTGTCTGAGAGAGAGAGAGAGAGAGTGTGTGAGAGAGAGAATGTGTGAGAGAGAGAATGTGCGAGTGTGAGAGAGAGAGAGAGTGTGTGAGAGAGAATGTGCGAGTGTGAGAGAGAGAGAAAATGTGCGAGCGAGAGAGTGTGTGAGAGAATGTGCGAGTGTAAGAGAGAGAAAGAGAATGTGCGAGTGTGAGCGAGAGAGAGTGTGTGAGAAAGAGAATGTGCGAGTGTGAGAGAGAGAGAGAGTGTGTGTGTGAGAGAGAAAGAGAGAGAGAATGTGCGAGTGTGAGAGAGAGAGAATGTGCGAGTGTGAGCGAGAGAGAGAATGTGCGAGTGTGAGAGAGAAAGAGAGAGAGAGCGAGAGTGTGTGAGAGAGAGAATGTGCGAGTGTGAGCGAGAGAGAGAGTGTGTGAGAGAGAGAATGTGCGAGTGTGAGAGAGAAAGAGAGAGTGTGAGAGAGAGAATGTGCGAGTGTGAGCGAGAGAAAGAGTATGTGAGAGAGAGAATGTGCGAGTGTGAGAGAGAAAGAGAGAGAGAGTGTGTGAGAGAGAGAATGTGCGAGTGTGAGCGAGAGAGAGAGAGTGTGAGAGAGAGAGAATGTGCGAGTGTGAGAGAGAAAGAGAGAGAGAGTGTGTGAGAGAGAGAATGTGCGAGTGTGAGCGCGAGAGAGAGTGTGAGAGAGAGAGAATGTGCGAGTGTGAGCGAGAGTGTGAGAGAGAGAGAGAGTGTGTGAGAGAGAGAATGTGCGAGTGTGAGCGAGAGAGAGAGAGAGAATGTGTGTGAGAGAGAATGAGCACAGTTTTTTTGGAAGAAGATTTTTCCAGATTATTTGGAGCTGTCGTTTTTTTTGTTAGCAGCAGAATTTTAAATCCCGTTACAATGGTTTTCCGTTGGATCCGTGTACGGATAATCGAGAGTTGCCTGTACTTGCATCGGAGGCAGTTCAGAGAAGGTTCACTGGGTTGATTCCGGAGATGAGGGGGTTAATTTATGAGGAAAGGTTGAGTAGGTTGGACCTCTACATATTGGAGTTCAGAAGAATGAGAGGTGATCTTATCGAAACATATAAGATAATGAGGGGGCTCGACAAGATGGATACAGAGAATATATTTCCACTGATAGGGGAAACTAAAACTAGGGGGCATAGTCTCAGAATAAGGGGCCGCCCATTTAAAACTGAGATGGGGAGGAATTTCTTCTCTGAGGGTTTCTCTGCCCCAGGGAGCTGTGGAGACTGGGTCATTGAATATATTTAAGGAGGAGATAGACAGATATTTGAGCGACAAGGGAGTAAAGGGTTATGGGGAGCGGGCAGGGAAGTGGAGCTGAGTCCATGATCGGATCAGCCATGATCTTATTAAATGGCAGAGCGGGCTCGAGGGGCCCTATGGCCGACTCCTGCTCCTATTTCTTATGTTCTTATAAATGACCCAATGGCCTGCTAATTTAAAATAATTCTTGTAACCCCTTCCCCACCACCCACGTTCTAATACTTAATTTAGACGACCGTTTTACTGATTTCCCCAACCAGTGGAAATAATGTTTCACTCTTCATGCTCTCAGACTCTCAAAATTTTGAACAGTTCTGTTATTTTCCCCTTCATCCTTCTCTGCCGCAGGCAATACAGTTCTCGATGTTTTCCCTTTTTCTGACCCAATTGTCTGGTCCATTGGTGAATGCTGTAGATTCTTAATAGAACAAGGAAAGTGATCAGTGCATTCCTTTGTTTTTGCCGCTAAGGAAAATAAATCCAGCAGCAAATGGAACAGGAGTGTGAGGATTTATCTGGACTGGGAAATGGCGAGGGTTGGGATTTAGCTGGATTACGACCAAAGCTATCCTCATTAGCTAACATCGTTGTCAGTTCTCACTCCTCAGATACTGACCCGCTCTCCTTCAGATCTGCCGTTGGCACTCCTCTCCTCGTCCTTCTTGACTTGTCCCGGGATGTGGGCGTCGCTGGCCAGGCCGGCATTTATTGCCCGTCCCTAATTGCCCCCTCGGGAAGGTGGTGGTGAGCCGCCTTCTTGAACCGCTGCAGTCCCGTGTGGTGAAGGTGCTCCCACAGTGCTGTTAGGGAGGGAGTTCCAGGATTGTGACCCAGCGGCCGATATATTTCCCAGTCGGGATGGTGTGTGTGACTGGGAGGGGAGCTTGGAGGTGGTGGTGTTCCCATGCGCCTGCTGCCCTTGTCCTTCTAGGCGGTAGAGGTCGCGGGGTCGTGAGGTGCTGTCGAAGAAGCCTTGGCGAGTTGCTGCAGTGCATCTTGTCGACGGTACACACTGCAGCCAGGGGGCGCCGGTGGTGGAGGGAGTGAGTGTTGAAGGTGGTGGATGGGGGGTCAATCAAGCGGCTGCTTTGTCCTGGATGGTGTCGAGCTTCTTGAGTGTTGTTGGAGCTGCTCCCATCCAGGCAAGTGGAGAATGTTCCATCACATTCCTGACTTGTTGCTTTGTTGGGGATGTCCAGAACCAAGGGTCACAGTCCAAGGATAAGGGGTAATCCATTTAGGACCGAGATGAGGAGAAACTTCTTCACTCAGAGAATTGTGAACCTGTGGAATTCTGTACCACAGAAAGTTGTTGAGGCCAGTTCGTTAGATATATTCAAAAGGGAGTTGTGGCCCTTACGGTTAAAGGGATCAAGGGGTATGGAAAGAAAGCAGGAATGGGGTACTGAAGTTGCATGATCAGCCATGATCATATTGAATGGTGGTGCAGGCTCGAAGGGCCGAATGGCCTGCTCCTGCACCTATTTTCTATCTTTCTATGTTATTCGCTCAACCATTGGCGGCCGTGCCTTCAGCTTCCTGGGCCCTGTGCTCTAGAACTCCCACCCTAAACCTCTCTGCCTCTCTTCCCTCCTTTAAGACGCTCCTTCCCTGCCCTAGTATCGCCTTACGTGGCTCGGTGTCAAAATGTGTTTGATCACCGCTCCTGTGAAACGCCTTGGGGACATGTTACTATATATTAAAGGCGCTATATAAATGCAAGTTGGTTTTTTTTCTACGCATTTAGAATTATCAGCTAATATATAGATTTAAAGATTGAGGATAACAAGTGATGGGAGAGGTTAAACCCCCAGCATCCTTGCCTCTAACACTTGCTCCTCCCTCAACCTTTAACTGGCGGGCCAATCCAAGCTCTCTGGCTGCATTTGAGATTGGATGGTTGACATTCGCTTCCTTGCCAGCTGACGGAGCAATAGATACATTCCGCCAGATATTTTATTCAGCAGAGACCTTGCGGACGCAGTGCAGCTCCAAACGCGGGCTTTAAGAATTCCCCGTGGTTCTACTCCAAAACGATCTGATTTGTTAATGCCTATATCCATTAGCTGGAGCACGGTGGGTGGGGAAGGTTCTGTACATTCTTGTTCGAGGCAGACATTTCCTCTCTGTTTTTGGCCTGGGTCACTCCTCATGCATTCTTTCCGTTCTGCATCTGCAGCAGGGAATACAGGCAGGCCACAGAGCATAGTAACCGTGACAGCGGTAATATGGTTATTATACTCAGTCTCTCACTGTCTCTCGCTCGCTCCCTCTGTCTCTCTCTCTCGCTCGCTCCCTCTGTCTCTCTCGCTCGCTCCCTCTGTCTCTCTCGCTCGCTCCCTCTGTCTCTCTCGCTCGCTCCCTCTGTCTCTCTCGCTCGCTCCCTCTGTCTCTCTCGCTCGCTCCCTCTGTCTCTCTCTCTCGCTCCCTCTGTCTCTCTCTCTCTCGCTCCCTCTGTCTCTCTCTCTCTCGCTCCCTCTGTCTCTCTCTCTCTCGCTCCCTCTGTCTCTCTCTCTCTCTCGCTCCCTCTGTCTCTCTCTCTCTCTCGCTCCCTCTGTCTCTCTCTCTCTCTCGCTCCCTCTGTCCCTCTCTCTCTCTCGCTCCCTCTGTCTCTCTCTCTCTCTCTCGCTCCCTCTGTCTCTCTCTCTCTCTCGCTCCCTCTGGCTCTCTCTCTCTGTCTCACTCCCTCTGTCTTTTGAACTCTTTGTGCAGTCAGTGGGAAGTAGAATTTTACAGTGTGCACGGTTAAGCCAGAAATGGCAGGGTCACTGGAAAGAAATGGACCATGTTATGAGTGGAATGTAACAATGCTCGGCTATTATGGTATAATGGTTAAAGATACCACCCAGCGTGACACTCAGGATTGGTTCTCAGCCTGTGCTGAGTGAGCTAATCTCTGTAATAGATCTCCCCCTAGTGCACTTCTGATGCACTGCAACCATGGATGTAAATAATAACGGATCATGTGGCAAGGTCACATGATGACCGTTTCTGTTGGGAGCCATCTTGTGTGGAGTGTGCTTCTTGGTGATGACGTATGAATATATCATCATCTCAACCAGGTAAACGTGGCTCAGTGAGCAGCACTCTCACTCGCGCTGAGTCAGAATGTTGTGGGTTCGAGTCCCACTCCAGAGCCTTCAGCACCAATTCCAGGCGGACACTCCAGTGCAGTACTGAGGCAGTGCTGCACTATCAGAGGCGCTGCCTTTCGGATGAGGTGTTAAACTGAGGCCCCGCCTGCTCTCGCAGGTGGACGTAAAAGATTCCACGGCCACTATTTCAAAGAAGAGCAGGGGAGTTATCCCCAGTGTCCTGGGGCCAATATTTATCCCTCAACCAGCATAACAAAAAAAAAAGATTATTTGGTCATTATCGCATTGCTGTTTGTGGGAGCTTGCTGTGCGCAAATTGGCTGCCGCGTTTCCCACATTTCAACAGTGACTACACTTCCAAAAAAAAAGTCTTTCATTGGTTGTAGCGCGCTTTGGGAAATCCGGTGGTCGGGAAAGGTGCTACAGGTATAACATCCGGAAACTTCAGGACCGAGGTCATTCCGGTTTTTGGGTATTTCCGGATTTCGGAGAAAAATTCCGACGTCCTGAATCCGGAAACCCCAGGGCCGAGTTTCGTTTTTTTCCGGATTTCGGCGACATTCCGACATCCCGAATCCGGCAGCCACGAGGCCAGGACGTGCTGGGCTGTGTACTTTTTTGGATTCATGCTTGAAAAACAGGTACGTACAGCTGAAACATCCGGTTTCCAGGAAATATTCTGGATTGTAGACGACGACTCTTGCCATCTGCATTTTGTCCGGTTTTCGGACTATTCCGGTTTTTAGAAGTCTGGATTTCGGACGTCGTACCTGTATATAAATGCAGGGTATTTTTCTTTCCTTTCCGTTCTTTCTCTCTTTCCATTAGTTGGTTGGAATAGTGCGAGTGGCGTGAAGATAACATTAGCATCCCTGCAATGGTCTTGCAATGTGGTCAGTGCATCGTTTGAAATCCTTGCAAGCAAACAATGACAAACTGCGTTTCATCCATCTACAGTTTGAGGAACCGATGTTAGTTCCAGGCGCCTGTATTATGTTCAGTCTTGCAGTACTGAGTTGAAACATGCAGACTGAAGAATCTCAAATTCTTCCATTTTATGAAATATAATGCATCAGATTTGTGACCTGATTGCTGTGTTTGGACTTTCAAAAGGCTTTTGACAAGGTCCCGCACAAGAGATTGGTGTGCAAAATCAAAGCGCATGGTATTGGGGGTAATGTACTGACGTGGATAGAGAACTGGTTGGCAGACAGGAAGCAGAGAGTCGGGATAAACGGCTCCTTTTCAGAATGGCAGGCAGTGACTAGTGGGGTGCCGCAGGGCTCAGTGCTGGAACCCCAGCTATTTACAATATATATTAACGATTTGGATGAAGGAATAGAGTGTAATATCTCCAAGTTTACGGATGATACTAAACTGGGTGGCGGTGTGAGCTGTGAGGAGGATGCTAAGAGGCTGCAGGGTGACTTGGACAGGTTAGGTGAGTGGGCAAATGCATGGCAGATGCAGTATAATGTGGATAAATGTGAGGTTATCCATTTTGGGGGCAAGAACACGAAGGCAGAATATTATCTGAATGGCGGCAGATTAGGAAAAGGGGAGGTGCAATGAGACCTGGGTGTCATGGTACATCAGTCATTGAAAGTTGGCACGCAGGTACAGCAGGCGGTAAAGGAGGCAAATGGTATGTTGGCTTTCTTAGCTAGGGGATTTGAGTATAGGAGTAGGGAGGTCTTACTGCAGTTGTACAGGGCCTTAGTGAGGCCTCACCTGGAATATTGTGTTCAGTTTTGGTCTCCTAATCTGAGGAAGGACGTTCTTGCTATTGAGGGAGTGCAGCGAAGGTTCACCAGACTAATTCCAGGGATTGCTGGACTGACATATGAGGAGAGACTGGATCAACTGGGCCTTTATACACTGGAGTTTAGAAGGATGAGAGGGGATCTCATAGAAACATAAAAGATTCTGACGGCACTGGACAAGTTAGATGCGGGAAGAATGTTCCCGATGTTGGGGAAGTCCAGAACCAGGGGACATAGTCTTAGGATAAGGGGTAGGCCATTTAGGACTGAGATGAGGAGAAACTTCTTCACTCAGAGAGTAGTTAACCTGTGGAATTCCCTTCCGCAGAGAGTTGTTGACGCCAGTTCATTGGATATATTCAAGAGGGAGTTAGATATGGCCCTTATGGTTAAGGGGATCAAGGGGTATGGAGAGAATGCGGGAAAGGGGCACTGAGGGAATGATCAGCCATGATCTTATTGAATGTTGGTGCAGGCTCGAAGGGCCGAATGGCCAACCCCTGCACCTATTCTATGTTTCTATGTTTCTAATTTAAAATAGGTGGCAACGTAACATCTCGGCATATTTTATTTGATTAGGTGCGACTCTACAGCTATGTAAAGGATAGTATGCAGGTACAGCAAGTGATCAGGAAGGCCAATGGTATTTTGGCCTTTATTGCAAAGGGGATGGAGTATAAAAGCAGGGAAGTCTTGCTACAGTTATACAGGGTATTGGTGAGGCCACACCTGGAATACTGCGTGCAGTTTTGTTTTCCATATTTACGAAAGGATATACTTGCTTTGGAGGCTGTTCAGAGAAGGTTCACTCGGTTGATTCCGTAGATGAGGGGGTTGACTTATGAGGAAAGGTTGAGTAGGTTGGGTCTCTACTCATTGGAGTTCAGAAGAATGAGAGGTGATCTTATCGAAACGTATAAGATTGAGGGGACTCAACAAGGTGGATGCAGAGAGGATGTTTCCACTGATGGGGGAGACTAGAACTTTGGGGGCATAATCTTAGAATAAGGGGCTGCCCATTTAAAACTGAGATGAGAAGGAATTTCTTCTCTCAGAGGGTTGTGAATCTTTGGAATTCTCTGCCCCAGAGAGCTGTGGGAGCTGGGTCATTGAATATATTTAAGGTGGAGTTAGACAGATTTTTGAATGATGGGGGAGTCAAGGATTATGGGGAGCGGGCAGGAAAGTAGAGCTGAGGCCAAAATGAAATCAGCCATGATCGGATTGAATGGTGGAGTAGGCTCGAGGGGCCACATGGCTGACTCCTGCTCCTATTTCTTATGTTATTAGAAAGGATCCACGGTCTGTGTCCAAGTACAAGTGGTGGGCATCTTGGAGGCGATGTTTGCCGCTCTTGTCCTCCTAGTTGGTAGAGGCCACACAGGAGGAGGTGCGTGGCTAGCTGCTGCAGTGCATCTTGTCACTAGTACGTACTGCTGGTGGAGATGCTGGATAATGAGTCCCAGTAGCAGGAGCGCTGATCACATGACTGCTCTGTCCTGATTGGCAGCGCTGCCACAAACAGCACTCAATCATCACCGTCATCGGCAGTCCCTCGGAATCGAGGAAGACTTGCTTCCACTCTAAAAGTGAGTTCTCCGGTGACTGAACATTCCAATGCGAGAGCCACATTCCCTGTCACAGGTGGGACAGACAGTGGTTGAAGGAAAGGGTGAGTGGGGAGTCTGGTTTGCCGCACGCTCCTTCCGCTGCCTGCGCTTGCTTTCTGCACGCTCTCGGCGACGAGACTCGAGGTGCTCAGCCTTCCTCCACTTAGGGCGGTCTTTGGCCAGGGACTCCCAGGCAAGTGCTGAACATTCCATCACGCCTCTGACGTTTTCATGCCATTCTCTCTGCAGAATTAAAACGACATCATGTCAGCCACAGCGATAGCATACAGGACTGAACTGGTCCATAGGTTGAGAGTTCAAAATCCCACCGTGAATTTCCATTGAATAAATCTAATAGTAGGCTACCCCCCAGGAAAATGACCTGATAATCTTCAGTCCGATAGAAGAAAGAGAAAACGTCCTTTTTATAAGAATATGAGGAATAGGAGCAGGAGTTGGCCATTCGGCCCCTCGAGCCTGCTCCGCCATTTAATAAGGTTGTGGCTGATCTTCAACTTCCACTGCACTTTCCTGCGCTAGAAGAAAGGAAGATTTCGATTTTTATACCACCGGACGTCTCAAAGCATTTTAGAGCCAATGAAGTACTTTTGGAGTGTAGTCACTGTTGTAATGCAGGATCCCTTGATTTCCTTAATATCCCAAAAAATCTATCGACCTCTGTCTTGAATATACTCAGAGACTGAGCCTCCTCACAACCCTCTGGGGCAGAGAATTCCAAAGACTCACCACCCTCTGAGTGAAGAAATTCCTCCTCATCTCGGTCCTAAATGGCCGACCCCTTATCCTGAGACTGTGACCCCTGGTTCTAGACTCTCCAGCCCGGGGGAGAAACATCCTCCCTGCATCTACCCTGTCAAGCCCTGTAAGAATGTTGTATGTTTCAATGAGATCACCTCTCATTCTTCTAAACTCTTGAGATTATAGGCCTAGTCTACTCAATCTCTCCTCATAGGACAACCCCCCCGCCCCCGCCCCCCCCATCCCAGGAATCAGTCTGGTGAACCTTCTTCGCACTCTCTCTATGGCGAGTATATCCTTCCTTGGGTAAGGAGACCAAAAGGGGGTGAAATTGCCCCTCCCTTAAGGCCTGTTCCCCGCAAAATCGGCGGCCACGTTGCGGAGTGGAATGGCCGCCAGCGTTTTGTGGAATGGCCGCTGGTAGCCCAATTGCCCTCCCGAAGTTTCCCAAGTTCCCCCCCACCTCCCCACCCCCTTACCGCTCCGCTGCTGACGATCCGCGGTAAGCGCGTCATCACCGTGCAGCCCGCCGATCGAACCCCCGATGTGACATTCCCCATGGAAAATCTTCGGCCCACGTGGCGGTGTCAAAACCTACTTTTCCCCGGTGGTCCGGCGAGGCCTTCTGCAGCAGCGATGTGGCTTCCCTTAAAGGGGAGGGCGCACTGTCGTTGCCGCCATGTTTTTTCTTGTTGGCCGACTGCCAGGTTGGGCCGACAATTATATCCCCCCCCACCGGGTTCGGCCGGGCCACCAACAGGTAGCCTGACTCCCACCCCCCCCCCCATTGGGTACCAGAGGCTGCTGGCCGGGCCGAAACCTCCCCCCCGCCCCCCCCCCCCCCCCCCCGGTGGCCCAATGGTCTGAAGTTTTATAATCGCGGAGGCTCACCTCTAAGTGAAGGGGAGAGCCATGGTGATGTCATCGCGGGGGTGACTCCGCACCGCCCCCTACTTCCACCCCTCTCGTGTACTCACGCCCCGTATCCCCCCCCCTCTCGTGTACTCACGCCCCGTATCCCCCCCCTCTCGTGTACTCACGCCCCGTATCCCCCCCCCTCTCGTGTACTCACACCCCGTATCCCCCCCTCTCGTGTACTCACACCCCGTATCCCCCCCTCTCGTGTACTCACGCCCGGTATCCCCCCCTCTCGTGTACTCACACCCCGTATCCCCCCCCCTCTCGTGTACTCACACCCCGTATCCCCCCCCTCTCGTGTACTCACACCCCGTATCCCCCCCCTCTCGTGTACTCACGCCCCGTATCCCCTCCCCTCTCGTGTACTCATGCCCCGTATCCTCCCCCTCTCGTGTACTCACGCCCCATATCCTCCCCCTCTCGTGTACTCATGCCCCGTATCCTCCCCCCCTCTCGTGTACTCTCGCCCCGTATCCCCCACCCCTCTCGTGTACTCAGGCCCCGTATCCCCCACCCCTCTCGTGTACTCAGGCCCCATATCCCCCCTCTCGTGTACTCATGCCCCGTATCCCCCCCCCTCTCGTGTACTCACAACCCGTATCCCCCCCTCTCGTGTACTCACGCCCCGTATCCCCCCCCTCTCGTGTACTCACCGCCCTGTATCCCCCCCCTCTCGTGTACTCACGCCCGGTATCCCCCCCTCTCGTGTACTCACACCCCGTATCCCCCCCTCTCGTGTACTCACCGCCCTGTATCCACCCCTCTCGTGTACTCACGCCCTATATCCCCTCCTCTCGTGTACTCACACTCCATATCCCCCCCTTTCCTGTATTCACCGCCCTGTGTTCCCCTCTCCTAGTCACTGCCCTGTATCCACCCCTCTCGTGTACTCACACCCCGTATCCCCCCCCCCCCTCGTGTACTCACCGCCCTGTATCCACCCCTCTCTTGTACTCACACCCTGTATCCCCCCTCTCGTGTACTCACTGCCCTGTATCCACCCGATAAATAGATTTTTAACCAATAAGGCAATTAAGGGTTATGGGGAGCGGGCGGGTAAGTGGAGCTGAGTCCACGGCCAGATCAGATATGATCTTGTGGAATGGCGGAGCAGGCTCGAGGGGCTAGATGGCCAACTCCTGTTCCTAATTCTTATGTTCTTGTGTTCTTACGTTCACCCCTCTCGTGTACGCACTGCCCTGTATCCACCCCTCTCGTGTACGCACTGCCCTGTATCCACCCCTCTCGTGTACGCACTGCCCTGTATCCACCCCTCTCGTGTACGCACTGCCCTGTATCCACCCCTCTCGTGTACGCACTGCCCTGTATCCACCCCTCTCGTGTACTCACTGCCCTGTATCCACCCCTCTTGTGTACTCACTGCCCTGTATCTACCCCTCTCGTGTACTCACTGCCCTGTATCCACCCCTCTCGTGTACGCATTGCCCTGTATCCACCCCTCTCGTGTACTCACTGCCCTGTATCTACCCCCTCATGTTCTCACTGCCCTGTATCCACCCCTCTCGTGTACGCACTGCCCTGTATCCACCCCTCTCGTGTACTCACTGCCCTGTATCCACCCCTCTCGTGTACTCACTGCCCTGTATCCACCCCTCTCGTGTACTCACTGCCCTGTATCCACCCCTCTCGTGTACTCACTGCCCACATTATGATAGAGTTCCGGGTCGGAGAGAAAAAAACAACAGAAGCCGAATGTCACTCAAGAGACGACCTGAATCGCAGCCCCCCGTTTTGAGCAGGGGGACGATTTCTACCCCCAAAACTGTACACCGTACTCCAGGTGTGGTCTCACCAGGGCCCTATATAATTGCAATAAGATTTATTTACTCATGCTCAAATCCTCTTGTAATAAAGGCCAGCATATCATTTGCTTTCTTAAGTGCCTGCTGTAGCTGCATGTTAACTTTGAGTGATTGGTGTACAAAGTTGCCCAATACAGTAGTTCTATTTCTGTAAGGGTTAATGGCAGAGAACCTTGAGGTGGATGTACAGGCTCGATTCTTGCTCATGGCTTCGAGGGACTGTCATTCAACGGATATCTGATCTCGCCTTCAACCTGGTTGAGCTGTTCGTTATCTGCAACCAGAATACTGTGTTGTCCTTCCAGCTAACGATTAACATTGCTACTGTATCATCGTGGATACCAAGAACATAATTTGTTCCTGTCATTTTGTTGGCAAGACTTGCTTGCCAGGATTTGTTGAGTGGAGACCTGATTGAGGTGTATAAAATTACGAAAGGCCTGGATAGAGTGGTTAGGGAAACATAGAAACATAGAAAATAGGTGCAGGAGTAGGTCATTCGGCCCTTCGAGCCTGCACCGCCATTCAATGAGTTCATGGCTGAACATGAAACTTCAGTACCCCATTCCTGCTTTCTCGCCATACCCCTTGATCCCCCTAGTAGTAAGGACTATATCTAACTCTTTTTTGAATATATTTAGTGAATTGGCCTCAACAACTTTCTGTGGTCGAGAATTTCACAGGTTCACCACTCTCTGGGTGAAGAAGTTTCTCCTCATCTCGGTCCTAAATGGCCTACCCCTTATCCTTAGACTGTGACCCCCTGGTTCTGGACTTCCCCAACATTGGGAACATTCTTCCTGCATCTAACCTGTCTAAACCCGTCAGAATTTTAAACATTTCTATGAGGTCCCCTCTCATTCTTCTGAACTCCAGTGAATACAAGACCAGTTGATCCAGTCTTTCTTGATAGGTCAGTCCCACCATCCCGGGAATCAGTCTGGTGAACCTTCGCTGCACTCCCTCAATAGCAAGGAAGGACCTGTTTCCCTTGGCAGAGGGGTCAACAACCAGAGGACATAGTCACTGTTGTAACCTACCTCTCTCTCCTACTTTAAGACGCAGTTTAAAACCTACCTCTTCGACCAAGCTTTTGGTCACCTGCCCTAATTTCTCCTTATGCGGCTCGGTGTCCCCTGTAAAGCGTCTTGGGACGTTTCACTATGTTAAAGGCGCTATATAAATTCAAGCTGTTATAATGTAGGAAACGCAGCAGCCAATTTGCACACAGCAAGCTCCCACAAACAGCACTGAGATCATGACCTGATAATTTTTCGTTGTTCGTTGAGGGAGAGGTATTGGAGAGGACCCTGGGGATAACTCCCCTGCTCTACTTTGAATAGTGTCATGGGGTCGTTCACGTCCAGGTGACGGGGTCCTCGGTTTTAACGGCACCTCCGACAGCGCAACACAGCTCTGCTTGCATTGGAACCTCAGCCTGGATTATGTACTGAAGAGTGAGACCTGAACCCACAACCACCTGCCTCCGAGCTAGCGAGCGCTGTCACTGGACCAAGGCTGGCACTGTTCTGAGGAGTGAGACACTTGAACCAGTGGCAGGGGCACTCGTTTTAGAAGTAGGGCTCCTGGAAGTCTATTAGGGGATCACGGTGTTCTGGGAGATCACCAGATTCCTGACTCTCCGCCATCAGAGTCCTGTAATCATCTGTACGTGTTTACTTCCTACATGCAACAACAACAACTTTTATTTATATAGCGACTTTAACGTAGTAAAACGTCCCAAGGCGCTTCACAGCAGTGTTACAAGACAAAACAAATACATTTGACACCGAGCCAAATAAGTCGAAATTGCGGCAGATGAGAGGTTTTAAGGAGCGTCTTAAAGGAGGAGAGAGAGGTAGACAGGTAGAGAGGTTTAGGGAGGGAGTTCCAGAGCTTGGGGCCCAGGCAGCTGAAGGCACAGCCACCGATGGTTGAGCGATTATAATCAGGGATGCTCAGGAGGGCAGAATTAGAGGAGTGCAGACATCTCTGGGGTTTGTGGGGCTGGAGGAGATTACAGAGATCGGGAGGGGGGCGAGGACCATGGAGGGATTTGTAAACAAGGATGAGAACTTTGAAATCGAGGCGTTGCTTAACCGGGAGCCAATGTAGGTCAGCGAGCACAGGGAGTGATGGGTGAGCGGGACTTGGTGCGAGTTAGGACACAGGGCAGCGAGCACAGGGGGGTGATGGGTGAGCGGGACTTGGTGCGAGTTAGGACACGGGGCAGCGAGCACAGGGGGTGATGGGTGAGCGGGACTTGGTGCGAGTTAGGACACAGGGCAGTGAGCACAGTGGGTGATGGGTGAGCGGGACTCGGTGCGAGTTAGAACACGGGGCAGCGAGCACAGGGGGTGATGGGTGAGCGGGACTCGGTGCGAGTTAGGACACGGGGCAGTGAGCACAGGGGGTGATGGGTGAATGGGACTCGGTGTGAGTTAGGACACGGGGCAGCGAGCACAGGGGGTGATGGGTGAGCGGGACTCGGTGCGAGTTAGAACACGGGGCAGCGAGCACAGGGGGTGATGGGTGAGCGGGACTCGGTGCGAGTTAGAACACGGAGCAGTGAGCACAGGGGGTGATGGGTGAGCGGGACTTGGTACGAGTTAGGACACGGGGCAGCGAGCACAGGGGGTGATGGGTGAGTGGGACTTGGTGCGAGTTAGGACACGGGGCAGCGAGCACAGGGGGTGATGGGTGAGTGGGACTTGGTGCGAGTTAGGACACGGGGCAGTGAGCACAGGGGGTGATGGGTGAGCGGGACTTGGTGCGAGTTAGGACACGGGGCAGCAAGCACAGGGGGTGATGGGTGAGCGGGACTCGGTGCGAGTTAGGACACGGGGCAGTGAGCACAGGGGGTGATGGGTGAGTGAGACTTGGTGCGAGTTAGTGAGCACAGGGGGTGATGGGTGAGCGGGACTTGGTGCGAGTTAGGACACGGGGCAGCGAGCACAGGGGGTGATGGGTGAGCGGGACTTGGTGCGAGTTAGGACATGGGCAGCCGTTAAGCAGCGTTGTTTAACTGGGAGCCGATGCAGTTACATCCTCATTAATTAGTTTACATACTCATGAAGCATGTTTTCTGCGATAATAGCGCTGTTTCCCTTTGGGTAGCTGACTACTTTTTTTGGAGGTTCGGGGAGGTGTTGGAACACATCGATGTTTACAGCAGGTTCTTGCAGATCAGACATAACACCGTCAACTGCAGCGTCTCTCTAACCCAATAACCTGCCTTAGACCCCGAGCTCTCGAGAAATTATTTCACCACTGCGGTGTGCAGTTCCCATACCAAACATTGCCATGGCCTCTCCATTTTAGTATCGACTGGTGGCAGTATTGGGACCACTCTTGTCCCGAGCCCCTGCTCCCCAGGAACGGGATGAGATTGTGAAAACGAGTGCGATGTCCAGTCCTTACTTTCAGCAAAGTGAGGAGACTTTTATTCCCTTGGCCGGGAAGTCAATCTGAACTGAAAGGCCACCAGCTAACTGCAACACCAGTTTCCTGAGCTTAGTTGGTTAACAACCAATTTAACTGCAGCCTGGTCTGATACAGTTTTACCTCGTGTTCTCTTTTTTTCCTTTAAAGTCAGATGTCAGCAGGAGCAAAATAATCATTAATAGGACGTGTAATGTATGCACCTGCTGAGTAAACTCACAGGGACTTGGCCTGGAGGGTGTTACACGGAGCAGCCCCGTGCAATAAGTTTTTAAGTCGGTACACGGGCTCCCAGGCTGCCTGTAATTTTTGCAGTCTGAAGGAGTCCGTGTCCCATGATTTTATGTAATGTGCGAGGTTGCAGCCCCTCTTCAAATATCTGAAGGGGCTGCTCCTCAAATTCTGGTTGCACTTCAGTCCCACACTCCTGATCTTAGGGCACCCTGTGCGGAGGGGAGCGGGCAGGTCGGAAGGCCTCCTCGAAGGACTGCTCCTGGGCCTGGCCAAGGGGGGCCATCAGCCGGTCCAGGCAGCGAGCGGTCGAGGGGGTCGTTCAGCCCAAATGCCTGCCTCTCTTCCGCGGTTACATCCGAGCCAGGGTGTCCCTGGAGATGGAGCACGCGGTGTCCACCGGTACGCTCGCGGCCTTCCGCGAGAGGTGGGCGCCGGAGGGACTGGAGTGTATCACCACCCCCGACAACCAAATTTTAATTTGAACCATTATTGTTAAAAGTTCATTTGTTTAAATTGTCGGCTTTAGTGCCCCTTTAATAAGGGGGCACTTGATTTACAGCTGCAACAAAAATAGTTGTAGAGCTGTTGAGTTGGGAGCGGCTTAGCCAGTCACGTGATGTTCACAAGACTCAATAAAACCCCAGCCAGTTGGGTTCGGGGGATCCACGATGGGGGCAGCTGGTTATGAGCCTGTTGGATGAACTTGTAATGTGTAGTTTGATTGTTAAACCTTTTGCTTATAAACCAACTAGTTCTTAATAGCAATGTGTTGCTACGAATTCTTCAGCAAAGAACCCAGGAAGCAAACACATTACAGGCTTATTAACGTTGTTGATGTGAGAGTCGTTCAGCTATTGTTTCTGTAACTCCAGTGGCCGCAGATAGCAGTGGACATTTTAAATCCCCCTGTAGTTCGGCCCGTGTTAATCTCGCCGTTATCGGTCACGGAAATCCATTCCTTCTCCTGAGGTAGATCAGCAGAGCCGTTTTGATTTTTTTTTTTCATTTTGGCATCTGAAATGTTTAGAATTTCTCGGAGGGGTGGAAAGAACCAGCTCATTCTGAAAATTGTGTCCCGCACTCTTTACATAATTTCCTCGCAAACATCGAGCTGCCCAGAAGCAGCAAGCATTTGTCTGATTTTCTCCAATTGAATATTGGGAAGACCGAAGCCATTGTATTCGGTCCCCGCCACAAACTCCGTTCCCCAGCCCCCGACTCCATCCCTCTCCCCAACTCCTGTCTGAGGCTGAACCAGACTGTTGGCAACCCTGGTGTCATATCGAGAAAGCAGGAATGGGGGACTGAAGTTGCATGTTCAGCCATGAACTCATTGAATGGTGGTGCAGGCTCGAAGGACCGAATGGCCTACTCCTGCACCTATTTTCTATGTTTCTATGTTTCTATATTTGACCCTGAAATGGGTTTCCGGCCACATATCCGCAGCATAACTAAGATCGCCGATTTCCACCTCCATAACATCGCCCATCTCTGCCCTTGCCTCAGCTCATCTGCTGCGGAAGCCCTCATCCATGGCTTTGTTACCTCTAGACTTGACTATTCTAACGCACATCTGGCCGGCCTCCTGCATTCTACCCTACGTAAACTAGATTTGATCCAAAACTCGGCTGCCCCGTGTCCTAACCCGCACCAAGTCCCGCTCACCCATCAGCCCCTGTGCTCGCCGACCTACATTGGCTTCCGGTTGAGCGATGTCTCGATTTCAAAATTCTCATCCTCTGTTTAAAAATCCTTCCATGGCCCTCGCCCCTCCCTATCTCTGTAATCTCCTCCAGCCCCACAACCTCCTCAAGATATCTGCGCTCCTCTAATTCTGCCCTGCTGAGCATCCCTGATTACAATCGCTCAACCAAGCTCTGGAACTCCCTCCCGAAACCTCTCCGCCTCTCTACCTCTCTCTCTCCTACTTCAAGACACTCGTTAAAACCTACCTCTTTGACCAAGTTTTTGGTCACCTGCCCTAATGTCTCCTTGTCTTTTTATAACGCTCCTGTGAAGCGCCTTGGGAAGTTTTACTACGTTGACGGCGCTATATAAATGCAAGTTGTTGCTGCTGACGTGTAGTGACTGTACTTGCGCAGGGCAGTGTTGGTCGCGGGAGGAACGTTGGTCAGGACCCTGTGGGAGCTGGCTTCTCTCACCCTGTGCCGTCGATGTTCGGTGAACACACTGCAACAGGCAGACGGTGCCTCATAACATCTTCTCCAAAAGTTGGTGTTTGCCGCAGAATTGCACTGGGAGTGTTGGCCCAGATTACGTGCCCAAGGCCTGGACTGTGGCTCGGGCCAACAACCTTCAGTGAGAGTGCTGCCAAATGGACCAACCCGTTAAAACAAGCGTTAAACTACATCACATTGACATTAAAAGGGCAGTAAAGCTAGCTCTTGGCTCAGTTGATACGTGCAGTGCACATTGGGACTAAGACGTGCAAAGAGAGAAGACATATGAAGAAAGACAGGATTGACTAGGCTTATATTCACTGGAGTTTAGAAGAATGAGAGGGGATCTCATAGAAACATATAAAATTCTGACGGGACTGGACAGGTTAGATGCAGGAAGAATGTTCCCGATGTTGGGGAAGTCCAGAACCAGGGGTCACAGTCTTAGGATAAGGGATAAGCCATTTAGGACCGAGATGAGGAGAAACTTCTTCACCCTACCACAGAAAGTTGTTGAGGCCAGTTCATTAGATATATTCACAAGGGAGTTAGATGTGGCCCTTAAGGCTAAAGGGATCAAGGGGTATGGAGAGAATGAAGGAAAAGGGTACTGAAGTTGCATGATCAGCCATGATCATATTGAATGGTGGTTCAGGCTCGAAGGGCCGAATGGCCTACTCCTGCACCTATTTTCTATGTTTCTATACAAGATTTGACATGCCTAGATAGAGTGGATAGGAAAGACCAATTTCTCTTAGCAGAGGGGTCAACAACCAGGGGGCATAGATTTAAAGTAATTGGTAGGAGGTTTAGAGGGGATTTGAGGGGTCATTTGGTTGTCATGGTACATCGGTCATTGAAAGTTGGCATGCAGGTACAGCAGGCGGTGAAGAAGGCAAATGGTATGTTGGCCTTCATAGCTAGGGGATTTGAGTATAGGAGCAGGGAGGTCTTAATGCAGTTGTACAGGGCCTTGGTGAGGCCTCACCTGGAATATTGTGTTCAGTTTTGGTCTCCTAATCTGAGGAAGGACATTCTTGCTATTGAGGGAGTGCAGCGAAGGTTCACCAGACTAATTCCCGGGATGGCAGGACTGACATATGAGGAGAGACTGGATCGACTGGGCCTGTGTTCACTGGAGTTTAGAAGAATGAGAGGGGACCTCATAGAAACATATAAGATTCTGACGGGACTGGGCAGGTTAGATGCAGGAAGAATGTTCCCAATGTTGGGGAAGTCCAGAACCAGGGGTTACAGTCTAAGGATAAGGGGTAAGCCATTTAGGACCGAGATGAGGAGAAACTTCTTCACTCAGAGAGTTGTTAACCTGTGGAATTCTCTACCGTAGAGAGTTGTTGATGCCAGTTCATTAGATATATTCAAGAGGGAGTTAGATATGGCCCTGACTGCTAAAGGGATCAAGGGGTATGGAGAGAAAGCAGGAAAGGGGTACTGAGGTTGCATGATCAGCCATGATCATATTGAATGGTGGTGCAGACTCGAAGGGCCAAATGGCCTACTCCTGCACCTATTTTCTATGTTTCTATGCAAGATTTGACATGCCGAGATAGAATGGATAGGAAGGATCAATTTCCCTTAGCAGAAGGGTCAACAACCAGGAGGCATAGATTTAAAGTAATTGGGGGGAGGTGTAGAGGGGATTTGAGGGGAAATGTCTTCACCCAGAGGGTGGTGGGGGTCTGGAACTCACGGCCTGAAAGGGCGGTAGAGGCAGAAATCCTCACCACATTTAAAAAGTACTTGGATGTGGACTTGAAGTGCCGTAACCTGCAGGGCTACGGACCAAGTGCTGGAACGTGGGACTAGGCCGGGTAGCTCTTGGTCGGCCGGCACAGACACGATGGGCCAAAATGGCCTCCTTCCGTGCTGTAAATTTCTGCAATTCTTTGATTCTGTCTGAGATTCGACATGTGGTTGCTGCTCAGTTAGTGCTCCTGGGCACCCGAAGGCAAATCTTAGTCAGGACTTGCACTCCCTCCCGATCACGATGCTTTGCTTCTTGCTGAATGTACGAATGTTAAGTCCAGACAGGGTTGAGCTTGGCTCGAGGCATTCCTACCCTCCCCCTTAGTTAGCCTGCTGACACTCGGCGAAAAGCTCAGACTTGCAATGATGGCCAGTTCGATGAGCTTGTCGAATCATACCAGACACAGCAACGTGTCCTCACTTTCTGTGACGGAGGGCAGCAATTTTGCAAAAATATTTTTGAAATTATGTAACTTTCTGTTCAAACGTTAGCGTTTTGCACTGTGCTTCATTCAAGTCATACTGATTGTACTAATAATAAATAACTTGCATTTATATAGTGCCTTTAACAGTAAAACGTCCCAAGGCGCTTCACAGCAGCACTGCAAGACAAAACAGATACATTTGACACTGAGTCACAAAAGAAGAAATGACTACAGATGACCAAAAGCTTGGTTAAAGAATAAAAACAGAAAATGCTGGTAATCTCAGCAGGTCAGGCAGCATCTGTGGAGAGGAAACACAGTTAACGTTTCGGGTCTGTGACTCTTCATCAGAACTCGTTAAAGAGGCTGGTTAAAGATGCAGTAAGAATGTTCCCGATGTTGGGGAAGTCCAGAACCAGGGGTCACCGTCTAAGGATAAGGGGTAGGCCATTTAGGACCGAGATGAGGAGAAACTTCTTCACTCAGAGAATTGTGAACCTGTGGAATTCTCTACCACAGAAAGTTGGTGAGGCCAGTTCATTAGATATATATTCAAGAGGGAGTTGGATGTGGCCCTTACGGCCAAAGGGATCAAGGGGTATGGAGAGAAAGCAGGAAAGGGGTACTGAGGTGAATGATCAGCCATGATCTTAATAAATGGTGGTGTAGGCTCGAAGGGCCGAATGGCCTACTCCTGCACCTATTTCCTATGTTTTAAGGAGCATCTTAGAGGAGGATAGAGAGGTTGAGAGGTTTAGGGAGGGAGTTCCAGAGCTTGGGGCCCAGGCAGCTGAAGGCACGGCCACCGATGGTTGAGTGATTATAATCGGGGATGCTCAAGAGGGCAGAATTAGAGGAGCGCAGACATCTCTGGTGGGGTTGTGAGGCTGAAAGAGATTCATCAACATAGGCAGTCCCTCGGTATCGAGAAAGACTTGCTTCCACTCTGAACATAAGTTCTTAAACTCATGTAGGTTACAACACTGACTCTACTTCAAAACGTACTTCGTTGTCTGTGAAGCACTTGGAAACGTCCGAAGGTGTGAAGGGCACTATAGAAATACAAGTCTTTATTTCTTTAGCACTGACATATTTCACCAAAAAAGCTTTACATAGAAACATAGAAAATAGGTGCAGGAGTAGGCCATTCGGCCCTTCGAGCCTGCACCACCATTCAATGAGTTCATGGCTGAACATGAAACTTCAGTACCCCATTCCTGCTTTCTCGCCATACCCCTTGATCCCCCTAGTAGTCAGGACTACATCTAACTCCTTTTTGAATATATTTAGTGAATTGGCCTCAACAACTCTCTGTGGTAGAGAATTCCACAGGTTCACCACTCTCTGGGTGAAGAAGTTTCTCCTCATCTCGGTCCTAAATGGCTTACCCCTTATCCTTAGACTGTGACCCCTGGTTCTGGACTTCCCCAACATTGGGAACATTCTTCCTGCATCTAACCTGTCTAAACCCGTCAGAATTTTAAATGTTTCTATGAGATCCCCTCTCATTCTTCTGAACTCCAGTGAATACAAGCCCAGTTGATCCATCTTTCTTGATATGTCAGTCCCGCCATCCCGGGAATCAGTCTGGTGAACCTTCGCTGCACTCCCTCAATAGCAAGAATGTCCTTCCTCAAGTTCGGAGACCAAAACTGTGCACAATACTCCAGGTGTGGCCTCACCAAGGCCCTGTACAACTGTAGCAACACCTCCCTGCCCCTGTACTCAAATCCCCTCGCTATGAAGGCCAACATGCCATTTGCTTTCTTAACCGCCTGCTGTACCTGCATGCCAACCTTCAATGACTGATGTACCATGACACCCAGGTCTCGTTGCACCTCCCCTTTTCTTAATCTGTCACCATTCAGATAATAGTCTGTCTCTCTGTTTTTACCACCAAAGTGGATAACCTCACATTATTCAACATTATACTTCATCTGCCATGCATTTGCCCACTCATCTAACCTATCCAAGTCACTCTGCAGCCTCATAGCATCCTCCTCGCAGCTCACACTGTCACCCAACTTAGTGTCATCCGCAAATTTGGAGATACTACATTTAATCCCCTCATCTAAATCATTAATGTATAATGTAAACAGCTGGGCCCCAGCACAGAACATTGCGGTACCCCACTAGTCACTGCCTGCCATTCTGAAAAGTACCCATTTACTCCTACTCTTTGCTTCCTGTCTGCCAACCAGTTCTCAATCCACATCAGCACACTACCCCCAATCCCATGTGCTTTAACTTTGCACATCAATCTCTTGTGTGGGACCTTGTCGAAAGCCTTCTGAAAGTCCAAATACACCACATCAATTGGTTCTCCCTTGTCCACTCTATTGGAAACATCCTCAAAAAATTCCAGAAGATTTGTCAAGCATGATTTCCCTTTCACAAATCCATGCTGACTTGGAGTATTGTCACCTCTTTCCAAATGCGCTGCTATGACATCCTTAATAACTGATTCCATCATTTTACCCACTACTGATGTCAGGCTGACCGGTCTATAATTCCCTGTTTTCTCTCTCCCTCCTTTTTTAAAAAGTGGTGTTACATTGGCTACCCTCCACTCAATGGGAACTGATCCAGAGTCTATGGACTGTTGGAAAATGACTGTAAATGCATCCGCTATTTACAAGGCCACCTTCTTAAGTACTCTGGGATGCAGACCATCAGCCCCTGGGGATTTATCGGCCTTCAATCCCATCAATTTCCCCAACACAATTTCCCGACTGATAAGGATTTCCCTCAGTTCCTCCTCCTTACTAGACCCTCTGACCCCTTTTATATCCAGAACGTTGTTTGTGTCCTCCTTAGTGAATACCGAACCAAAGTACTTGTTCAATTGGTCTGCCATTTCTTTGTTCCCCGTTATGACTTCCCCTGATTCTGACTGCAGGGGACCTACGTTTGTCTTTACTAACCTTTTTCTCTTTACATATCTGTAGAAGCTTTAAAAAAGAGAATACAGAGATAGGAAGGGGCGAGGCCATGGAGTCCCAGTGACCTGTTCCAATTGATACTTGTCTTAACGGGTCAGCCAGAGAAAGGGGATAGAGAATCCATGTAACCAGTTGCCGTGCTGTCTGGACGTCAGTCAGCTTGTGCAGAAAGCGTGTGGAATGGTTAAATCTAACCTCTGAGCGCTCACAGCAGCTGGCTTGCTGACAGCTCAATTCATCAATTCTTTATCTTCTGTCAATTAAACTTTTTAATTAACTTATTATCATCAACTAACTGGCCTTGCTTGTGAATGCGATAACTATGCCAACCTGTCACGTCAAAGAAAGACAGACAGACTTGTATTTATATAGCGCCTTTGACGACCACCGGATGTCTCAAAGCACTTTACAGCCAATGAAGTACTTTTGGAGTGTAGTCACTGTTGTAATGTGGGAAATGTGGCAGCCAATTTGCGCACAGCAAGCTCCCACAAACAGCAATGTGATAATGACCCGATAATCTGTGTTTTTTGTGATGTTGATTGAGGGATAAATATTGGTCCAGGACACCAGGGAGAACTCCCCCGCTCATCTTCGAAATAGTGCCATGGGATCTGCATAGAAACATAGAAAATAGGTGCAGGAGTAGGCCATTCGGCCCTTCGAGCCTGCACCGCCATTCAATAAGATCATGGCTGATCATTCCTTCAGTACCCCTTTCTTGCTTTCTCTCCATACCCCTTGATCCCCTTAACCGTAAGGGCCATATCTAACTCCCTCTTGAATATATCCAGTGAACTGGCAGCAACAACTCTCTGTGGTAGAGAATTCCACAGGTTAACAACTCTCTGAGTGAAGAAGTTTCTCCTCATCTAAATGGCCTATCTCTTATCCTAAGACTACATCCCCTGGTTCTGGACTTCCCCAACATCTATTACGTCCACCTGACAAACATTTCATCTGAAAGACGGCACCTCCGACAGTGCGGCGCTCCCTCAGTACTGCCCCTCCGACAGTGCTGCACTCCCTCAGTACTGCCCCTCCGACAATGCGGCGCTCCCCCAGTACTGCCCCTCTGACAGTGCAGCACTCCCTCAGTACTGCCCCTCCGACAGTGCGGTGCTCCCTCGGTACTGCCCCTCCGACAGTGCAGCACTCCCTCAGTACTGCCCCTCCGACAGTGCGGTGCTCCCTCAGTACTGCCCCTCCGACAATGCAACACTCCCTCGGTACTGCGCTGGAGTATCAGCCTCGATTTATGTGTAAAAGGATAGAGATAGGTTAAGTAAGTCGGTGGGAAAATGTGAGGTTGTTCACTTTGGTAGGAAGAATGAAAATGCACATTATAACTTAAATGGAGAGAGATTACAAGATGCTGCGGGCAGAGGGATCTGGGGGTCCTTGTACAAAGTGAGTATGCAGGTACAGCAAGTAATTAGGAAGGCAAGTGGAATGCTGGCCTCAAGGGGGATGGAGTATAAAAGTAGGGAAGTCCTGCTACAACTGTACAGGGTATTGGTGAGGCCACACCTGGAGTACTGCGTACAGTTTTGGTCTCCTTATTTAAGGAAGGATATACTTGCATTGGACGCCGTTCAGAGAAGGTTCACTAGGTTGATTCCTGAGATGAAGAAAGATTGAGCAGGTTGGGCCTATACTCATTGGAGTTTAGAAGAATGCGGGGGTAAGTCTAACTAAGGGCCAACATCGCTCGATGTCCAGCCACAGAAGAACTTGGCCCATGTCTCGATGCACTTTCCAGCGTAGATTGAGAAATGCACCTGTCTTGTGATCGGCTCGTGTTCTTAGCAGTGTTCGAGCAGGGGAAACAGAGACGTGTTTGAGTGACATATTACTCATACTTAAAATGCACAAATTGAGGTGAATACTTTGTCAAAGACTGCAATGCAATTTTAAAATTAAACCTATATATAAAATGTTCACCTCTTGCATTGTATTTAAGTGGATTATTTTGTCTTTTATAAATGGTAATTATTAATTAGTTTCACTGTCACATGCTGTACTTGCCCCTTTAAAGTTGTAACTGTGGAGCTGGGCTCGAAGACTAAACACTCCCTGCCTGAGTGTCAAATGTAAGCTGTGGCTCAGTGGGTAGTACTCTCGCCTCTCAGTCAGAAGATTTGTGGGTTCAAGTCCCACTCTGGGGAGTTGAGCACAAAGAAAGCTAGGCTGATACTCCCAGTGCATTGCTGAGGGAGTGCTGCACTGTCATTTGGATGAGACGTTAAACCGAGGCCCTGTCTGCTCTCTCAGGTGGACGTAAAAGATCCCAGCGTCACTATTTCGAAGAAGAGCAGGGGAGTTATCCCCGGTGTCCTGGGGCCAATATTTATCCCTCAATCAACATCACATAAAAACAGATTATCTGGTCGTTATCACATTGCTGTTTGTGGGAGCTTGCTGTGCACAAATTGGCTGCCGCGTTTCCTACATTACAACAATGACTATACTTCAAAAGTACTTCATTGGCTGTAAAGCGCTTTGAGACGTCCGGTGGTCGTGAAAGGCGCTATATAAATGCAAGTCTTTCTTTCTTTCTCTCCCTCCGTGGTTTCAGCTATTGTTCCCCTGCGTTCATAGACCGATGTGACCGGGGCCCAAGAGAGGCGTGAGTTCGGGGCCTAGAAGAGGCCAGGGGCAGCACGGGCCAGCCCACACTGCGATATGTGTGCGCACTAGGCCTGTGCAGCAGAGCAGGTTTCCAGTCGTCCTGGTTAACCCTTGCCCCTGGACCAAGACCTCGCTCTGTCAAGGCCCGTGTGGTGGCTGGTGTGCAACGGTCACCCCACGTTAAAAAAAATCCACGCACAGCCATCTTCCACCACCCTTTTGGTCTCCTAATCTGAGGAAGGACAATCTTGCTATTGAGGGAATGCAGCGAAGGTTCACCAGACTGATTCCCGGGACGGCAGGACTGACATATGAAGAAAGACTGGATCGACTAGGCTTATATTCACTGGAATTTAGAAGAATGAGAGGGGACCTCATAGAGACATATAAAATTCTGACGGGATTGGACAGGTTAGATGCAGGAAGAATGTTCCCGATGTTGGGGAAGTCCAGAAACAGGGGTCACAGTCTAAGGATAAGGGGCAAGCCATTAAGGGCCAAGATGAGGAGAAACTTCTTCACTCAGAGAATTGTGAACCTGTGGAATTCTCTACCGCAGAGAGTTGTTGGGGCCAGTTCGTTAGATATATTCAAAAGGGAGTTCGATGTGGCCCTTACGGCTAAAGGGATCAAGGGGTATGGAGAGAAAGCAGGAATGGGTACTGAAGTTGCATGATCAGCCATGATCTTATTGAATGGCGGTGCAGGCTCGAAGGGCCGAATGGCCTACTCCTGCACCTACTTTTTATGTTTCAACATGTAGTTCAGGACCTGGAATGTTAGGTCCTTCATTGAAACCCCTGTGAACTCATCCTTTTTTGGCATGGAAGCAAGTCATCCTCGCTACGAGGGACCGCCGATGATGATGATACTCCTGTGCTGTGGAACGGCTGAAATCCTTCCCACCCGACTTTCAAGAGCTTTCTGAAAACCCTTTCTGTTCGACTGTACTTTCAGTGACGATCCCTGCTTCTTTCCACACTCCTCCGCAAAGTGATCTGAGGTGATTTTCAGAGTTGTGAAGCAGTTCAGAAACTTGTTAAGTTTTACATTTAAATTTATGCCACTTACAGCGTTTACCACAGATGTCTCTCCGCAAAATTAATTTTGCATGAACGTGCTGGCAGCCCTGGGCTGTGCAAATTATTATCTGGATTCACAGGGTTTGTACCACAGGATTAAATGTTGGTTTCTCGAGGGCTTTGGTGGGAAGTGGTACTGTATTTTGTTGTTTTGCTTGCACGGAGTGGGAAGATTTCTCCTTGTTTATAGAATCACAGACATTTACAGCACGCGAGGAGGCCATTTCGGCCCATCGTGTCCACGCCGGCCGACCAAGAGCTACCCAGCCTAATCCCCCACGTTCCAGCCCCTGGGTCCGTAGCCCTGTGGGTTACGGCCCTTCAGGTGCACATCCAAGTACTTTTTAAATGTGGTGAGGGTTTCTGCCTCTACCACCCTTTCAGGCCGTGAGTTCCAGACCCCCACCACCCTCTGGGTGAAAACATTTCCCCTCAAATCCCCTCTAAACCTCCCCCCCAATTACTTTAAATCTATCATCATGGGCGGACCCTCGAATCGAGGATGACTTGCTTCCACATCAAAAAGTTCACAGGTGTTTCAATGAAGGACCTAATATTCCAGATCCCGAACTACATCCTGAAGGGTGGAAGATGCCTGTGTGTGGATTTTTTTAACGTGGGGTGACCGTTGCACACCAGCCACCACACGGGCTTGACAGAGCGAGGTCTTGGTCCAGTGGCAAGGATTAACCAGGACGACTGGAGACCAGCTCCGCTGCACGGACCTAGTGCGCACACATATCGCACAGTGTGGGCTGGGCCCGTGCTGCCCCTGGGGCCCTCGCCTCTTCTGGGCCCCGAACTCTCGTCTCTCCTGGGCCCCGGTCACGTCACTTCACGATCTCTCGCCGCTCCTTCGCCCCGACCTCGCCGCTCCCGCTGTACCTGCCCGCGCTCCGATCAGCGACCTGGACCTTGGTGATGTCCCTCTTCGCTGCCATCGCCCTCCTGCTCCAGCTCGCGCTGCTCCCTGGAGTGGTACCCCGCCTCACTGCTCCTTCCGCTCCCCGGCCTGCTCCGGTGGTGCTCGCAGGCCGGGGGGGGGGACCTGCTCTGAATAGCCTGCCGGCCTTGCTGCGCATCTGCTTACAACTGTCGGGTAATTTCTTTGGCGTCCTGTACGGCATGCTGTACGCAGGCCCCTCCAGGCCCCGGCCGTCGACAGCAGCGAGGGGCAGCCGGCCGAACTGCTGCTGCTCAACAAATCTGCTGGACGTGGTGTCAGCGGCCGAGAGGACGAGCTGGATGGAGGAGGGGGAGTGGCAGGCAATGGGCCGGCCCGCCGGGGCAGGGGCAAGGGCCCGCAGTCGGGCTGCAGCTCGTGTGACGAGGGCGCGCCAGTCACCTCCCGCTGCATGGACGGCGCCGAATAGCTGTGTGACCACTGCGTGCGGGCCCACCAGCGGGTAAATCTATGTCCCCTGGTTGTTGACCCCTCTGCTAAAGGAAATGGGTCCTTCCTATCCACTCTATCCAGGCCCCTCAATTTTATACACCTCAATAAGGTCTCCCTCCTCCTCTGTTCCAATGAAAAGAACCCCAGCCTACCCAATTCTTCCTCATAGCTAAAATTCTCCAGTCCAGGCAACATCCTCGTAAAACTCCTCTGCACCCTCTCCAGTGCAATCCCACCCTTCCTGTAATGCGGTGACCAGAACTGCATGCAGTACTCCAGCTGCGGCCTAACTATTGTTTTATACAGTTCAAGCATAACCTCCCTGCTCTTGTATTCCATGCCTCGGCTAATAAAGCAAATTATTCCCTCAGCCTTCTTAACCACATTATCTACCTGGCCTGCTACCTTCAGGGATCTGTGGACCTGCACTCCAAGATCCCTCTGTTCCTCCATGTAATGTATGCACCTGTGAGAATGACTACAAGTTTGTAGAGCTGTTGCCTCCCCTTTTATAGGGGGCACTTGTAAATTATGGTTTTAGAGCCCCCCAAAAAAAACACAAAAAAAAAACTACAAATTTAAAAAAAACAAAAAGGACCTTGGGAAATGTTTGGAGTGTCCCCCAGATCGGGGGGCACGATTTAATGTTTAATATTGTTTACTCCAAAAGAGTTGTAGAGCTGTTGAGGGACCTGCTCGATGCCGGAGGAGCGGGCTGGATGGCGCCAGGCGTGCTGACACGGCGCCGATCCTGGGCCAACATCCGGCGCGTGGCCAGTGCCATCGAGCCGCTAAAAACAGCACTGGGCCCTGACTCCGTTAGATGTGTCGAGGAGGCTCAGGCACGTGGGGAGATCCCGTCCGAACTGACCTCCGTCCGGACGGAATTCCTCATCGGCGCCAAGCCCCGAAACCTCCCTCGGGAGCCGGCGCCTCACAACTTCAGCCTCCTCGGGGAAATCCCCTCCGTGCCTTTCAGTTTTGCGCGGAGGGGATTCCTGTACGGGCTGCCCTTGCACACTCTCCACCTTGCCATCCTCGCCGGCCATCCGGACACGCCATGGCGCACCATCTTGTCGTTGGGAAGAGGCGGGGGTCTCCACTGGAGTGCTCTACGCGGGAGTCCTCCCTCTATTTATTGCGGACTTGGCTTGGAGGGTGGTGCACGGAGCAGTCCCATGCAATAAGTTTTTAAGTCGGTTCATGGGCTCCCAGGCCGCCTGCAGTTTCTGCGGTCTGGAGGAGTCCGTGTTCCATGTGTATGTTCAGTGTGTGAGGTTGTAGCCCCTCTTCCAATATTTGAAGGGGCTGCTCCTCAAATTCTGGTTGCACTTCAGTCCCACGCTCCTGATCTTTGGGCACCCTGTGCGGAGGGGAGCGGGCAGGTCGGAGGGCCTCCTGGTCGGACTGCTCCTGGGCACGGCCAAGGGGGCCATCAGCCGGTCCAGGCAGCGGGCGGTCGAGGGGGTCGTTCAGCCTGACTGCCTGCCTCTCTTCCGCGGTTACATCCGAGCCAGGGTGTCCCTGGAGATGGAGCACGCGGTGTCCACCGGTACGCTCGCGGCCTTCCGCGAGAGGTGGGCACCGGAGGGACTGGAGTGCATCATCACCCCTGGCAACCAAATTTTAATTTGAACCACATGTCTAAAGTTTAATTTGTTTAAGTTTGTCTGTTTTAGTGCCCCCCCCCCCTCCTCTTTTAGCCAGGGGGCACTTGTATAATTTGTGTCTTTGGTGCCCTCAAAAAAAAACACAAGGGGGGACTTGATTGAAAGGTTTTGGAGTGTGACCACCACCCCTTTTAACCAGAGGGCACTTGTTTACAGATACAACAAAAATAGTTGTAGAGCTGTTGAGTTGTGAGTGGTGATGTTCATAAGACTCAATAAAACCCCAGCCAGTTGGGTTCGGGGGATCCACGATGAGGCGGGTGGTTGTGAGCCGGGTGGATGAATGTGTAGTGAGATTGTTGAACCTTTGCTAATAAGCAAATACATTACACTCCGCACTTCTCGGTATCCTCCCATTTATTGTGTATTCTCTTGCCTTGTTGCCCCTCCCCAAATGCATTACCTCGCACTTTACCGGATTCGGTTCCATTTGCCGCTCTTCTGCCCACCTGACCAGTTCGTCACCATCCTCCTGCAGTCTCGAGCTTTGCTCTGGTTTTACAGCGAAGTCGCAAATGTGTTCTCGATATTTGCGTTTTGCGAATTCGCGACGCGCAGCCAAGAGAGGAAGTTGCCCCCCCTGTGGCCTGCTGCAGTCGACTTGCCAAGATTGCTCAGCCTTTGCCAAGTGTTTAATCTGTCCTTTATCTTCCCGCCGGTAATGCCCTCTGGGGTAACAGACTGATTGTCGGTAGGAGGGACACGAAATCTGCGTTTCCTCGCGCGACATGTCCTGCCTCAGCCGATAGCAGAGCTGAAACCGATCGCTCTTCTGGCCTGCGCTTCCTGGGGGGGGGGGGAATTACCACCATTTCTGAACTCTGCAGAAGCCTTTAATTATCTCGCCATCAGAGGCTGCAGCATCTTGCAAGTGAATCATTTCACATTATCCTTGCTTGTTAAACCCTCCCGAATGACTCAAATTTGGTTTATTGAGTCAAAGTTTAGTGTGTTTAAATAATAGCAAATTGTCTAATTGCTGTCAGCGGGCTAGTTTGGCCAGTTAAGTGAGTGTTTACACTGGCACTGGACTAGATTCAAGACCAATGCTCGGCTTCTGGAGGCAAAGAGATTTTATCGAGGTGTTTATTATCGTGAAGGACTTCGATAGAGTAAATAAAGAGAAATGGGCAGAAATTGCCCTCCGCCCCAAACATGGAGCACATTTTGACTGAAATGATTACAAGAACATAAGAAATAGGAGCAGGAGTCGGCCATACGGCCCCTTGAGCCTGCTCCGCCATTCAATACGATCATGGCTGATCCGATCATGGACTCAGCTCCACTTCCCCGCCCGCTCCCCATAACCCCTTTATTCCCTTATCGTTTAAGAAATTGTCTATTTCTGTCTTAAATTTGTTCAATGACCCAGCCTCCACAGCTCTCTGAGGCAGAGAATTCCACAGATTTACAACCCTCCGAGAGAAGAAATTCCTCCTCATCTCAGTTTTAATTGGGCGGCCCCGTATTCTATGACTATGACCCCTAGTTTTAGTTTCCCCTATGAGTAGAAATATCCTCTCTGCATCCACCTTGTCGAGCCCCCTCATTATCTTGTATGTGGAGGAGAGGAGATGAGGAGAAACTTCTTCACTCAGAGAGTTGTTGACCTGTGGAATTTCCTGCCGCAGAGAGTTGTTGAGGCCAGTTCATTGGATATATTCAAGAGAGAGTTAGATGTGGCCCTTACGGCTAAAGGGATCAAGGGGTATGGAGAGAAAGCAGGAAAGGGGTACTGAGGTGAATGATCAGCCATGATATTGATTGGTGGTGCAGGCTCGAAGGGCCGAATGGCCTGCTCCTGCACCTATTTTCTATGTTTCAATAAGATCACCTCTCATTCTTCTGAACTCCAATGAGTAGAGGTTCAACCTACTCAACCTATCTTCATAAGTCAGCCTCCTTATCTCCGGAATCAGCCTAGTGAACCTTCTCTAATCAGCCTCCAATACAAGTATATCCTTCCTTGGGGCGGTGAATAGAGGGATTTTGCCCTCTTTTCATCTGTGGTTTCGTTGGGGACGGTATTTCGAGCGGAAGTGGGTCGCGAGCGGGGCGGAAGGCGGGCGGTGTCATCAGCGCTGTGCTGACGTGTTTCAATGCCCCTCCCGCTGCGAGCTCTGCAGCCACGTTAGTGGCACCCACAGGGCCACCAGGGAGGGTTTGGGCCGGGACAGGGGGGGGGGGCGCGTGGCGGCCCGGCCAGACCCACGGCTGCCATTGTCGGGCCGAACTTCAGAGTCGGCCGACAATTAAACAAAATGGCAGCCGCGGTGGTGTGCCCTCCCCTTTTAAGGCTGGACGGGCCGCCCAGCCAACGGAGAAACGTCCCGCCCGAGAGAAGCAGTCGGGGGGGGGGGCAGCGAGTGGTGGCTGCTCCGCTGCTGTGGGGCAATTTCCCTCGCGGGGCGGTAAGGGGGGTGGCGCGTGGCCGATGGGGCGGGAACACTGGGCGGGGCGCACACCCATTTCTGCCGCCCCCGACCCGGGGTCAATTTCTGATGGGACGCTCTAACCGCCTGCCCACCAGTCGCCCCTCCCCCGCCCTCCCCGCTCCCCACCTCCCGCTCTCCCCGATCCGAAAGGCCTTACCGCCCCATTACTGCCTCCTAGAGGCGGTAATGGACCTTCAGGAGGAAGGCAATTCCAGCCTTAAACTGTTCCTATCGGCGGAAGGGTCGATAACCAGAGGACACAGATTTAAGGTGATTGGCAAAAGAACCAGAGGTGACATGAGGAAAGACCTTTTTACGCAGTGAGTGGTTAGGATCTGGAATGCACTGCCTGTTAGGGTGGTGGTGTACACAGATTCAATAGCAGCCTTCGAAAGGGAGTTGGATAAATACTTGAGGGAGAAAAAATTGCAGGGGTATGAGGAAAGAGCGGGGGGTGAGTGGGACTGACTGGGTAGCTCTTCGATAGAGCCGGCACAGACACGATGGGCCGAATGGCCTCCTTCTGTGCTGCACTGTTCTATCTGTACTTTTGCAGATCTCCAGACATCCTGGTTAACCCTTGCCACTGGACCAAGACCTCGCTCTGTCGAGCCCCGTGTGGTGGCTGGTGTGCAACGGTCACCCCACGTTAAAAAAAATCCACGCACAGGGCATCTTCCACCCTCCTCAACTGGAGTTCAGGACCTGGAACATCGGGTCCTTCATTGAAACACCTGCGAACTCTTGTGGAAGCAAGTCATCCTCGTTCGAGGGGCCGCCTGTGATGATAGTGACTGTTCTATCAGTATTTCTGTCCATGACCAGTATTGCTCCTGGAAGGAGTGGTGTTGAAGGAGACGGCGCAGTTTGGAGATACTTCACTCTGCAGTCCTGGCAGTGGCTTCCCACTGCTCCTGTCGCAGCCAAATCAGGCGCTGGAAACCAGGCCTGGGCGATCGTATGGACAAAGTGTTATCTACAGAGACACATACCTTCTATATGGTGCGATCTCTGCCCCCAGTCAGGAACCGGTCCCGCTCCCTCTTAGAAACATAAACATAGAAAATAGAAGCAGGAGTAGGCCATTCGGCCCCTTCGAGCCTGCACCACCATTCAATATGATCATGGCTGATCCTTTATCTCAACACCGTATTCCCGCTTTCTCCCCATACCCCTTGATGCCTTTTGATTCTAGAAATCTATCTATCTCCCTCTTAAATATATTCAGTGACTTGGTCTCCACAGCCTTCTGTGGTAGAGAACTCCACAGGTTCACCACCCTCTGAGTGAAAACATTTCTCCTCATCTCGGTCCTAAATTTCTTACCCCGTATCCTGAGACTGTGACCCCTTGTTCTAGACTTCCCAGCCCCGGGGAAACATCCTCCCCGCATCCAGTCTGTCCAACCCCGTCAGAATTTTATACATTTCAATGAGATCCCCTCTCATTCTTCTAAACTCCAGTAAATACAGGCCTAGTCGACCCAATCTCTCCTCATACGACAGTCCTGCCATCCCAGGAATCAGTCTGGTGAACCTTCGCTGTTCTCCCTCGATGGCAAGTATATCCTTTCTTCGGTAAGGAGACCAAAACTGCACACAATACTCCAGGTGTAGTCTCAGCAGGGCCCAGTATAACTGTAGTAACACATCCTTGCTCCTGTTCTCAAATCCTCTTGCAATAAAAGCCAATGTAGGCAGACAGTCAGTCAGCACCCACCACACCAGTCGGCAATGTATTACATAGGATTGCACAGGATATATGACACAGAAACAGGCCATTCGGCCCAACCAGTCCATGCCGGCGTTTATGCTCCACTCGAGCCTCCTCCTGTCTTTCCTCATCGAACTCAATCAGCATGCCCCTCTATTCCCTTCTCCCTCATAAACCTCCCGTTAAACGCATCGATACTATTCGCTTCAACCACTCCCTGTGGCAGCGAGTTCCACATTCTCACCACTCTCTGGGTGAAGACGTTTCTTCTGAATTCCCCGTTGGATTTCTTGGTGACTATCTGATCTAAATATGTCAGTTGCAAAAAGCTTGCATGTTTGATTTTATGCTGCAGGTAGATTAGTTAGACTGAGTTAGTGTGATAGGGGAGAGCACGGCGCTGTACAGAATACAATGGCCTAATTGAAAACAAGCTCCTATTACTGTGCACTGCCTGTCTTGTACGGGGGTATATATGTGTAACTCAAAGTAGTTCATTGAAGATAAATGAGTTCACTCCTTGGGTGACTATTATCAATTTTTCTTTTACCCACATCCCAAAAATAATATGGGATTTGTCCTTCCTATTTCGGCCCTTGGGGTCCGCACTGGATGTGGCTGCTGTGCCTCCCATGTGAAGTTATCCACTTTGGTAGAAAAAATAGAAAAGCTGAGTATTTTTTAAATGGTGGGGCAGAGGGACCTGGGTGTCCTTGTACACGAATCACTGAAAGTTAACATGCAGGTACAGCAAGCAATTAAGAAAGCAAATGGTATGTTGGCCTATATTAAGAGAGGATTTGAGTATAAGAGTAAGGAACATCTTACTGCAATTATACAGGGCCCTGGTGAGACCGCACCTGGAGTATTGTGTGCAGTTTTGGTCTCCTTACCGAAGGAAGGATATACTTGCCACAGAAGGAGTGCAACGAAGGTTCACCAGACTGATTCCTGGGATGCGGGGATTGTGCTGTGAGGAGAGATTGAGCAGACTAGGCCTATATTCTCTAGAGTTTAGACGAATGAGGTGATCACATTGAAACATACAAAATTCTTACAGGACTTGACAGGGTAGATGCAGGGAGGGTGTTTCCCCCGGGCAGGGGAGTCTCGAACCAGGGGTCACAGTCTCAGGATAAGGGGTCGGCCATTTAGGACTGAGATGGGGAGAAATTTCTTCACTCGGAGGGTGGTGAATCTTTGGAATTCTCTACCCCAGAGGGCTGTGGAGGCTCAGTTGTTGAGCATACTCAAGACAGAGATTGATATTTTTTGGATATTAAGGGAATCAAGGGATATGGGGATAGTGCAGGAAAGTGGAGTTGAGGTAGATCAGCCGTGATCTCACTGAATGGCGGAGCAGGCTCGAGGGGCCGAATGGCCGCCTCCTGTTCCTAATTCTCATGTTCTTATGGACACCTGGGTGAGGTGCTTACTGGGTGGATGTCAGCATCTGTAGAATCACAGCCCATTCTACAGTCAGCACCTTGACGATGGGCAGAGGGCAATGGAGGTAATTGGGACTGAGAACTTGTCATTTAGAGGGGAATTGAGGGGTGGGGGTCTGGAACTCACGGCCTGAAAGGGTGGTAGAGGCAGAAACCCTCACCACATTTAAAAAGTACTTGGATGTGCACTTGAAGTGCCGTAACCTGCAGGGCTACGGACCGAGAGCTGGAAAGTGGGATTAGGCTGGGTAGCTCTTGGTCGGCCGGCGTGGACACGATGGGCTGAAATGGCCTCCTTCCGTGTTGTAAATTTCTATGATTCTATAATTCTACGATATCCTCAGGGTATTATAAACAAGAAGTGTAAAATATATGTCTATCCTTCATTCTCACTCTATCTTCAAAATGTTTTTAAACAGTATTGTACCACTTCATTGAATATATTCAAGACGGAGATCGATAGATTTTTGGATATTAAGGGAATCGAGGGATTATGGGGATAGGGCGGGAAATGGAGTTGAGGTCGAAGATCAGCCGTGATCTCGTTGATCTCGAGCGGAACAGGTTCGAGGGACCAAATAGCCTGCTCCTGCTCCTATTTCTGAGGTTCGTACGTTCTTCTTCTGAAAGAAGTGTTGCTTGATTGAGCTCCGGGAAATTAAGTGGGTCGAATAATTGGGGTGAGAGTCTGAGAGCGATTGGGAAAATCGTGACCACAGCATAATTGGGTTCGTTGTAAGAATAGGAAAGGATAACGAAGCAATCAAAGATACGAACGCTGGGCCGGAAAGCAGCGAAGTTGAGAGAGACAAAACTGGCCCAAATAAACTGGGCAGAAAAATGGGCAAACGGTGTGACAAATCAGCAGTCGGAAATCTTGGAAGTTTGAGATGGATAGAATACAAAATAGATACAAGCCTAGAAGGCAAAAAGGGCTGCGTCAAAGTATAGAGCCCTGTGGATAAATTAGAATTGGGAACAGGAGTAGGTCATTCGGCCCCTCGAGCCTGCTCCGCCATTCAATGAGATCATGGCTGATCTTCTACCTCAACTCCACTTCCCGGCCCGTTCCCCATAACCCTGGCCTCCCCAAGAGCTCAAGAATCTGTCTTATCTTCGCCTTGAATATATTCAATGACTGAGCCTCCACAGCTCTCTGGGTTCGAGAATTCCAAAGGTTCACCACCCCTCTAACTGGAAGTCCCTTTTTGCCAACACGTTAGCCTAATTTGTGAACGGCGTGGTCTTGTGAGTAACTGGGTGTTGTCTTCATTTCATTTCAGGGTGCCCCGTTTTCGTCCAGCTGTGAAACATCTCCTCGATGATTGAGATTTGGACCTCCTCCCATGGTTCGCTCTCCACCGAGAGGCTCCAGCTCCAGGCCCAAAGGTCGCAGGTGGACACTCGAGCTGAGGGAACAGAGGGCAGCAGCTGCGCGCGCACGCCGTGACAGCCTGAGGAAGCCGCCGCTCTTGGCCTTGAACGACTGACTACCGATGATTTGCGATGGTGACATGAAACGCAAGAAAGGGCAAGAGGGAAGATTTTTATTTTCTTGAACCAAACACAAAAGAAGCCCTCACCTCCCCCCCCCCCCCCCCCGCACCCCCGCTCCCCTCCTCCCCCACCCCGCTAACTGCGCTGCTTAAGCCTAAGAGAAAGGAGGACGTAAAGCATGAGTTTTCTGAACAAGTTGCGGCGAGTGTTTCGACAGCTCACACTGCAGGGCGTACTCTTGCTGCTCTTTGCCTTCTGCATGGTGACTGTCTTCATCTCCGCCTATTACCTGTACATTGGCACCAAGCAGGAAACCGGGCCCTCGGGCGAGGTCCAAGGCTCGGACTGCGATGATTTCAGAGTCACTCCTTCCCGCTTGTTCCCAACGAAGCCCATGAAGCCAGCAGACTCCTCCCGGACTGACCCCGTGGTGCTGGTCTTTGTCGAGAGCATGTACACCCAGCTGGGGCAGGAGATCGTGGCGATTCTCGAGTCCAGCCGCTTCAAGTACCACACGGAAATCGCCCCCGGGAAGGGGGACATGCCCACCCTGACCGACAAGGATCGAGGGCGCTTCATCCTCATTATATACGAGAACATTCTAAAGTACGTCAACTTGGACGCTTGGAACCGGGAGCTGCTGGACAAGTACTGCATCGAGTACAGCGTGGGGATCATTGGGTTTTTCAAGGCCAATGAAAATAGTTTGCTGAGCGCCCAACTGAAGGGCTTCCCGCTGTACCTCCATTCCAACCTGGGCCTCAAAGACTGCAGCATTAACCCGAGGTCACCACTTCTCTACATCACCAAAGCCAAGGAGATCGAGAAGGGCTTCCTGCCAGGAGATGACTGGACAGTCTTCCAGTCCAACCATTCAACGTACGAGCCTGTTCTGCTGGCCAAGACGAAGTCAGCAGAGAACATCCCTCACATGGAGGTGGATGCTGCGCTCCACACCACGGTGGTCCAAGACCTGGGGCTCCATGATGGTATCCAGCGAGTGCTCTTTGGAAACAACATGAACTTCTGGCTCCACAAGCTTGTCTTTGTGGACGCTGTCTCCTTCCTGACGGGGAAGAGACTATCGCTCTCGCTGGACAGGTACATTTTGGTGGACATTGATGACATCTTTGTCGGGAAAGAGGGGACCAGGATGAAAGCTGAGGACGTGAAGGTAGGCATTTGTTTCGTTGCAAAAACGGAGCAAAGTTTTGATCAGCTTCCTGTCGATGCCTGAATATACATTTTGAGACACGGTGTGATGCAATGGGCTGGTAGGCTTGTCTTTCATCTAGAATCATCGAAATTTACAGCATGGAAGGAGGCCATTTCAGCCTATCGTGTCCGTGCCGGCTGACAAAGAGCTACCCAGCCTAATCCTACTTTCCAGTTCTGGGTCCATAGCCCTGTAGGTTACGGCACTTCAAGTGCTCATCCAATGTGGTGAGGGTTTCTGCCTCTACCACCCTTTCAGGCCATGAGTTCCACCCCAGACCCCCACCACCCTCTGGGTGAAGACATTTCCCCTCAAATCCCCTCTCAACCTCCCATCCAATTACTTTAATTCTGTGCCCCTTGGTTGTTGACCCCTCTGCCAAGGAAAACAGGTCCTTCCTATCCACTCTGCCTGGACCCCCTCAAAAAATTTTACACACCTCAATAAGGTCTCGGTATTCTGGGTTCAAATCCAGCTCTGTATGATAGGCGAAAGTCTCCTCTGTTGGCTGAAGATTCCTTTGATGAAATGGGTTTGTGAAGACTCGCATGGGACCCTTGGCACAAAACTGCCTCGACTGTGGACTAAATTGGTAACCTTGCGCAGCGAGGTGGGGGTCCTATGAGTGCGTAATGCTGACACCGTGGGAAGAACTTTAACCCCCTGCCCCCTAAAAACAAGTGGGTTTGGGTCGGGGGAGGTGTGAAAATTTAAAAAAATAAAATAAAATTCAAACCCAACTTCTCACTTCCGGGTTATAACAGGGGCGGGACTGGAGACAGGCCAACCAATCCTGTCCCAGGAGGTGGGCCGGTCATTTAAATCAGTCTCCCGGCCTCAAATTGACAGGTTTAACTCTGACCGATTAGAGTGTGGAACTCCCTACCACAGGGAGATGTTAAGGCAAAGAGCATGGATGTATTTAAGGTAAAGCCAGATACAACAACTTGTGTATTTATATAGCGCCTTTAATGTAGTGAAAAGTCCCAAGGTGCTTCACAGGAGTATTATGAGATTTAAAAAATTTGACACCGAGCCGCATAAGTCGAACTTAGCGCAGGTGACCAAAAGCTGGGTCAAAGAGGTCGGTTTTAAGGAGCGTCTTGAAGGAGGAAAGAGAGGCGGAGAGGTTTAGGGAGGGAGTTCCAGAGCTTGGGGCCCAGGCAACAGAAGGCACGGCCACCGATGGTGGAGCGATTATAATCAGGGATGCTCAGGAGGACAGAATTAGAGGAACGCAGACATCTCGGGGGGTGAGGGGGAGGGGGTTGTGGGGCTGGAGGAGATTACAGAGATAGGGAGGGGCGAGGCCATGGAGGGATTTGTAAACCAGGATGGGAATTTTGAAATCGAAGTGTTGCTGGACCGGGAGCCAATGTAGGTCAGCGAGCACAGGGGGTGATGGGTGAGAGGGACTGGGTGTGAGTTAGGACACGGGGCAGCGAGCACAGGGGGTGATGGGTGAGAGGGACTGGGTGTGAGTTAGGACACGGGGCAGCGAGCACAGGGGGTGATGGGTGAGTGAGACTGGGTGCGAGTTAGGACACGGGGCAGCGAGCACAGGGGGTGATGGGTGAGAGGGACTGGGTGTGAGTTAGGACACGGGGCAGCGAGCACAGGGGGTGATGGGTGAGCGGAACTGGGTGTGAGTTAGGACACGGGGCAGCGAGCACAGGGGGTGATGGGTGAGCGGGACTCGGTGCGAGTTAGGACACGGGGCAGCGAGCACAGGGGGTGATGGGTGAGCGGGACTGGGTGTGAGTTAGGACACGGGCAGCCGAGTTTTGGATGATCTCTAGTTTACGTAGGATAGAATGTGGGAGGCCAGCCAGGAGTGCATTGGAATAGTCAAGTCGAGAGGTAACAAAGGCCATGGATGAGGGCTTCGGCAACGGATGAGCTGAGGCAAGGGTGGAGAGGGGCGCTGTTACGGAGGTGGAAACAAACACATGAGGGAGAAAGGAACAGGAGGATATGTTGATGGGATGAGATGATGAGGGGGCTCGTGTGAAGCATAAACACCGGCACGGACCCGGTGGGCCAAATGGCCCGTTTATGTGCTATAAATACCGTGAAACACTTTGTAAAAACTGAATTAAGAAGTGGTTAGATGGGAGAAAACGGAGGGTAGCAGTTAAGGGTAGTCTTTCAGCGTGGTTGGAAAGGGGAAGTGTTGTCCCATAGGATATGGTTCAGTTCTGGGTCATGTTTACTCACTGATTTGGATATAGGCCGAAAGGGACACTGTCCAAATTTGCAGATGATACCAAAATAGGAGGTATAGCTAATTCTGCAGTCAACCAAAGCTGCAAGGGAATATAGATAAACTAGGACTAAACAGTGATAGATGGAGTTAATCGACATTAAGTGTGAAGTAGGGCATTTCAGTAAAAACAAAATAACGGCAGTAATTATACCGAGTGGAAGCAAACTCCATGCGGTGGAAAAGCGGAGGGATTTGGGGGAGACAGGTTAACAGGACATTGAAGGCAGGAGCTGAGGTGGATAAGGCTGTGAAAAAACAGCTGAAGAGGATTCTCGGCTTTTATCACAAGAGGCATGGAGCGGGAAATTCGGTACCGCCCATTTTTGAGACGCTAATGGCGGCGGGGCGGTACATTTAGCGCCCGGGAAATGGTTAGCGTCGGCAGCCACAAAATTCACCAGCTTGGGCCCTGAGTGTGGGGCGGAGCGCAAGGGGAGGAGTTGCGCACCTCTCTCAGGGCGCGAGGCCGGAGAGCAACTGGTAAATAGTCGGCCTCGGAGCGACCCTGAGCGGGGCTTCCCTGAGGATAAAGAAACCACCAAAAAAAACATTCCCAATACCTTGCTCGCCCCACATTAAACATAATTCGCATGACGACCAACCGCACTCGCCTCAGGCCGACATTCCTCCCCTCGCTGGGGTCGGGAACAGCTCGGGCCTCCCGCTTTCCCCGGCGGTCCCACTAGGGCGCGCTACAGGGTCACCCAGAAAACAAATTTCAGAACGATGTCGCAACCGGGCGGGTGTTGCACACCGGCTGGCCTCTCCCGGGGCGGTACTGTGCCGCGCTCCCGCTAACCCAGCGCCGAATGTCCCGGCGGGGCTCTGGAAGCTGGTCGGACGGCCCGGGAATGCTTCCGCCACCATTACCGTCCCTCCGAGTGGCAAACAGAGGCGGCAACACGGTGACTATCCAGCCCATTGAATAGAAACATAGAAACATAGAAAATAGGTGCAGGAGTAGGCCATTCGGCCCTTCTAGCCTGCACCGCCATTCAATGAGTTCATGGCTGAACATTCAACTTCAGTACCCCCTTCCTGCTTTCTCGCCATACCCCTTGATCCCCCTGGCAGTAAGGACCTCATCTAACTCCTTTTTGAATATATTTAGTGAATTGGCCTCAACAACTTTCTGTGGTAGAGAATTCCACAGGTTCACCACTCTCTGGGTGAAGAAGTTCCTCCGCATCTCGGTCCTAAATGGCTTACCCCTTATCCTTAGACTGTGACCCCTGGTTCTGGACTTCCCCAACATTGGGAACATTCTTCCTGCATCTAACCTGTCTAACCCCGTCAGAATTTTATATGTTTCTATGAGGTCCCCTCTCATTCTTCTGAACTCCAGTGAATACAAGCCCAGTTGATCCAGTCTTTCTTGATAGGTCAGTCCCGCCATCCCGGGAATCAGTCTGGTGAACCTTCGCTGCACTCCCTCAATAGCAAGAATGTCCTTCCTCAGGTTAGGAGACCAAAACTGTACACAATACTCCAGGTGTGGCCTCACCAATGCCCTGTACAACTGTAGCAACACCTCCCTGCCCCTGTACTCAAATCCCCTTGCTATGAAGGCCAACATGCCATTTGCTTTCTTAACCGCCTGCTGCACCTGCATGCCAACCTTCAATGACTGATGTACCATGACACCCAGGTCTCTTTGCACCTCCCCTTTTCCTAATCTGTCACCATTCAGATAATAGTCTGTCTCTCTGTTTTTACCACCAAAGTGGATAACCTCACATTTATCCACATTATACTTCATCTGCCATGCATTTGCCCACTCACCTAACCTATCCAAGTCGCTCTGCAGCCTCACAGCATCCTCCTCGCAGCTCACACTGCCACCCAACTTAGTGTCATCCGCAAATTTGGAGATACTACATTTAATCCCCTCATCTAAATCATTAATGTACAGTATAAAAGATAAGCGCTATCGATGATGAAGACCACCTCGCTTAGAGTGATGCATGCGGGGAATAGGGGGGGGGGGCTATGGATGCTCATCGTTGAGTATATTCAAGTCTGAAAGCAATAGATTTTTGGGCACTGAGGCGATCCAGGGATATGGAGATCGGGCGGAGTTGAGGTCAAAGATCAGCCATGATCTTATTGAACGGTGGAGCAGTGTCGAGTGCGATTCTCATTTTCTTATTGGGCTCCACGCCATAAGGACATCTAAGTTTTAGAGCGGGTACAATATCAGATTCATAAGAACATAAGAAATAGGATTAGGAGTAGGTCATTTGGCTCCTCGAGGCTGATTTCCCCCATTCAATAAGATCTTGGCCTCAGCTCCACTTCCCTGCCCGCTCCCTATAACCCTTCACTCCCTTATTGTTCAAAAATCTGTCTATCTACGCCTTAAATATATTCAATGACCCATCCTCCACACCTCTCTGGGGCAGAGAATTCTACAGATTTACAAACCTCTGAGAGAAGAAATTCCTCCTCATCTCTGTTTTAAATGGGCGGCCCCTTATTCTGAGACTATGTCCCCGAATTTTAGTTTCCCCTATGAGTGGAAATATCCTCTCTGCATCCACCTTGTCGAGCCCCTTCATTGTCTTGTATGTTTCAATAAGATCACCTCTCATTCTTCTGAACTCCAATGTATACAGGCCCAACCTACTCAACCTATCTTCATAAGTCAAAATCCTCATCTCCGGAATCAACCTAATGAACCTTCTCTGAACTGCCTCCAATGCAAGTATATCCTTCCTTAAATACGGAGACCAAAACATTCACTCAGAATGTTACCCGATATGAGGAAATACAAATAGGAAGACTTAAAAAAATGGTGGTTGTTTGTCGAAACAATGCAGGTCACAGGGCGATATGGTCAGTGTTTAACATTGTGAAACGATGGGACGTGTTATGTGTTGAATGTTTTGGTCACCTTACTTAAGGAAGGATATACTAACTTTGAAGGGGGTACAGAGATGATTCACGAGGCTGATTCCGGAGATGAGGGGGTTACCTTATGATGATAGATTGAGTAGACTGGGTCTTTACTCGTTGGAGTTTAGAAGGATGAGGGGTGATCTTTTAGAAACATTTAAAATAATGAAAGGGATAGACAAGATAGAGGCAGAGAGGTTGTTTCCACTGGTCGGGGAGACTAGAACTAGGGGGCAAAGCCTCAAAATACGGGGGAGCTATTTTAAAACCGAGTTGAGAAGGAATTTCTTCTCCCAGAGGGTTGTGTATCTGTGGAATTCTCTGCCCAAGGAAGCAGTTGAGGCTAGCTCATTGAATGTATTCAAATCACAGATAGATAGATTTTTAACCAATAAGGGAATTAAGGGTTACGGGGAGCGGGCGGGTAAGTGGAGCTGAGTCCATGGCCAGATCAGCCATGATCTTGTTGAATGGCGGAGCAGGCTCGAGGGGCGAGATGGCCTACTCCTATTCCTAATTCTTATGTTCTTATGTTCTTATGAATAAAGCAAGATGACCTTAGTCTCTTTATTCTAATTCCAGAGTGCTGGTACAGCATGGGAGGCCTGCTTATGCATAGTGCTCCCAAGGGATGCTGGGATCCCTTGGAACTCCAACAGATGCGCCCTCTGGTGGTGGTAGTGTGCTGGTTACATAGGGTTGCATATATAACAGGACGGGCTAGTTAGAAGCAGACTATGTCCAATAGTGCTGGGGGTCAAGAATGAGGGGCCACTAATACAAGAATAAATGCGAGAGATTTGGAACAAAGTGCAAGACTTTACACACGCAGTGTTCTGGGGCTGTGGGATACACTTCCAGGGTTAGAAACAGAAAATAGGAGCAGGAGTAGGCCATTCAGCCCTTTGAATCTGCATCGCCATTCAATATGATCATGGCTGATCCTCTATCTCATCACCATATTCCCGCTTTTTCCACATACCCCTTGATGTCTTTTGTGTCTAGAAATCTATCTATCTCCCTCTTTATTCAGTGACTTGGCCTCCACAGCCTTCTGTGGTAGAGAATTCCACAGGTTCACCACCCTCTGAGTGAAAACATTCCTCCTCATCTCGGTCCTAAATTTCCTACCCCGTATCCTGAGACTGTGACCCCTTGTTACATAAGAACATAAGAAATAGGAACAGGAGTAGGCCATATGGCCCCTCGAGCCTGCTCCGCCATTCAATACGATTATGGCTGATCTGATCATGAACTCAGGTCCACTTCCCTGCCCGTTCCCCATAACCCCTTATTCCCTTATCGGTTAAGAAACTGTCTATTTCTGTCTTAAATTTATTCAATGTCCCAGCTTCCACAGCTCTCTGAGGCAGCAAATTCCACAGATTTACAACCCTCTGAGAGAAGAAATTTCTCCTCATCTCAGTTTTAAATGGGCGGCCCCTTATTCTAAGATTATGCCCTCTAGTTCTAGTCTTCCCCTATCAGTGGAAACATCCTCTCTGTATCCACCTTATCAAGCCCCCTCATAATCATATACGTTTCAATAAGATCACCTCTCATTCTTCTGAATTCCAATGAGTAGAGGCCCAACCTCATAAGTCAACTCCCTCATCTCTGGAATCAACCGAGTGAACCTTCTCTGAACTGCCTCCAAAGCAAGTATATCCTTTCGTAAATATGGAAACCAAAACTGCACGCAGTATTCCAGGTGTGGCCTCACCAATCAATACCTTATATAGCTGTAGTAAGACTTCCCTGCTTTTATACTCCATCCCCTTTGCAATAAAGGCCAAGATATCATTGGCCTTCCTGATCACTTGCTGTACCTGCATACTAATCTTTTGTGTTTCATGCACAAGTACCCCCAGGTCCCGCTGTACTGCAGCACTTTGCAATCTTTCTTCATTTAAATAATAACTTGCTCTTTGATTTTTCTGCCAAAGTGCATGACCTCACACTTTCCAACATTATACTCCATCTGCCAAATTTTTGCCCACTCACTTAGCCTGTCTATGTCCTTTGGCAGATTTTTTGTGTCATCCTCACACATTGCTTTTCCTCCCATCTTTGTATCGTCAGCAAACTTGGCTACGTTACACTCAGTCCCTTCTTCCAAGTTGTTAATATAGATTGTAAATAGTTGGGTCCCAGCACTGATCCCTGCGGCACCCCACAGGTTACTGATTGCCAATCAGAAAATGAACTATTTATCCCGACTCTCTGTTTTCTGTTCGTTAGCCAATCCTCTAGCCATGCTAATATATTACCCCCAACCCCATGAACTTTTATCTTGTGCAGTAACCTTTTATGTGGCACCTTGTCAAATGCCTTCTGGAAGTCCAAATACACCACATCCACTGGTTCCCCTTTATCCACCCTGTTCGTTACATCCTCAAAGAACTCCAGCAAACTTGTCAAACATGACTTTCCCTTCATAAATCCATGCTGACTCTGCCTGACCGAATTTTGCTTTTCCAAATGTCCTGCTACTGCTTCTTTAAAAATGGTCTTCAACATTTTCCCAACCTCAGATGTTAGGCTAACTGGTCTGTAGTTTCCTGCTTTTTGTCTGCCTCCTTTCTTAAATAGGGGTGTTACATTTGCAGTTTTCCAATTTGCTGGGACCTCCCCAGAATCCAGGGAATTTTGGTAAATTACAACCAATGGATCCACAATCCCTGCCGCTACTTCTCTTAAGACCCTAGGATGCAAGCCATCAGGTCCAGGGGACTTATCTGCCTTTAGTCCCATTATCTTACTGAGTACCACCTCCTTAGTGATTGTGATTATGTTAAGTTCCTCCCCCTCCTATAGCCCCTTGACTATCCACTGTCGGAATATTATTAGTGTCCTCTACCGTAAAGACTGATACAAAATATTTGTTCAGAGTTTCTGCCATCTCCATGTTCCCCATTACTAATTCCCCGGTCTCGTCCTCTAAGGGACCAACATTTACTTTAGCCACTCTTTTCCTTTTTATACACCTATAGAAACTCTTGCTGTCTGTGAACTCTAGTGAATACAGGCCTAGTCGACCCAATCTCTCCTCATACGACAGTCCTGCCGTACCAGGAATCAGTCTGGTGAACCTTCGCTGCACTCCCCTTATGGCAAGTATATACTTTCTTCGGTAAGGAGACCAAAACTGCACACAATACTCCAGGTGCGGTCTCACCAAGGCCCTGTATAACTGTAGTAAGACATCCTTGCTCCTGTACTCAAATCTTCTTGCAATGAAGGCCAACGTACCATTTGCCTTCCTAACTGCTTGCTGCACCTGTATGTTAGCGGCCGAGGCGAAAACATTGGGCTGTGAAGTGCGGCCTCAGCTGGTGTGTACGATGTTCGCTCCGTGCCCACGGAGGCCTCGCAAGGCCCTGCATTGTTCTAACAAAACAAACCACCATTTTTTTTTCGCCTTTCTATGTTGTATTTCCTCATATCGGGTAACATTCTCAGTGGATCTGCATTGTACCCTCTCTAAAACTTCGATGTCCTTTTCATCAAATGTCCTTTAGACAGATCGCACGCATCCCCAGGAGGAAGGCCTTCGCGGGCGGATATTTGGGCCATTTGCCCAACGATTGTCCTTCAAACTCTTCCGCCAGGAAAAAGCAATTGTAAGGCCTGCTTTTACCAGCGTAGGAGTATTAAAATGTAGAAAGTTATAATTTTATCACTAATTTTTCTGCTTAAAAACCTTGTTCTTTAAGGTAAGTTTATTTCTAACCCTATTAAAACATATTTTTTTAAATTTCTAAAAATAATATTTTTTTCGAAAACATTTAATTTAATTCAATTTTAATTGTGAGGTGTTTTTTTAAGTTTTATATTGTTGCTCTGTGTTTTGTGGGGATATTCCCAATCATAGGGCTCAGTTTTCCCCATAGCACTTTTTGGGCGTACTTGAAGAGTTACGCCCGATTTTTTTGGGGCCTAAGTTCGCCAAAAATAAAGATTTGGGAGTGGAGCCTTGATCTGCGCCAAAAAGATCGGACTGCCATAGTAACCAGGGACACAATGCGAGCTGAAGCATACAGCCAGCTCCCAACACATTAAAAGAATTGAAAAACACATAGCAGCAACTTACCTCCAACCCCGCTCAAAGGGCTTGCTGGTCCGGTCCCATTCTCGGTCCCCATTCTCCCAGTCCATTCCCATTCTCGGTCCCCATTCTCCCGGTCCGGTCCCATTCTCGGTCCCCATTCTCCCAGTCCATTCCCATTCTCGGTCCCCATTCTCCCGGTCCGGACCCCATTCTCGGTCCCCATTCTCCCGGTCCATTCCCATTCTCGGTCCCCATTCTCCCAGTCCATTCCCATTCTCGGTCCCCATTCTCCCGGTCCGGACCCCATTCTCGGTCCCCATTCTCCCAGTCCATTCCCATTCTCGGTCCCCATTCTCCCGGTCCGGTCCCATTCTCGGTCCCCATTCTCCCAGTCCATTCCCATTCTCGGTCCCCATTCTCCCGGTCCCCATTCTCCCGGTCCGGTCCCATTCTCGGTCCCCATTCTCCCGGTCCGGTCCCATTCTCGGTCCCCATTCTCCCAGTCCATTCCCATTCTCTGTCCCCATTCTCCCGGTCCGGTCCCATTCTCTGACCCATTCTCCCAGTCCATTCCCATTCTTGGTCCCCATTCTCCCGGTCCGGACCCCATTCTCGGTCCCCATTCTCCCAGTCCATTCCCATTCTTGGTCCCCATTCTCCCGGTCTGGTCCCATTCTCGGTCTCCATTCTCCCAGTCCATTCCCATTCTCGGTCCCCATTCTCCCGGTCCGGACTCCATTCTCAGTCCCCATTCTCCCGGTCCATTCCCATTCTCGGTCCCCATTCTCCCGGTCCCCATTCTCCCGATCCGGTCCCATTCTCCCGGTCCGTTCCCATTCTCGGTCCCCATTCTCCCGGTCCGTTCCCATTCTCGGTCCCCATTCTTGGTCCCCATTCTCGGTCCCCATTCTCCCGGTCCATTCCCATTCTCGGTCCCCATTCTCCCGGTCCGGTCCCATTCTCGGTCCCCATTCTCGGTCCCCATTCTCCCGGTCCATTCCCATTCTCGGTCCCCATTCTCCCGGTCCGGTCCCATTCTCGGTCCCTGGCACACACTATTCTCTCAACTTAGGCAAAAAAGAGCAGCCTGCTCCAAAAAAAAAGGCGCAATTCACTGGGGGAAATTGAGCCCATGCTAACGGGCACTCGCTCAAACGGAACTGACCATTGCTATGAATGAGAATACAGCATTGTGATTGGTGGTCTAGGCCCATGTGATCCCAGGATGCCCGTCTGATCCCAGGATACATGGGAGTCCGCGCTGGGCTGTACTGCTAGGCCTTGGAGCGCAAGTGTTCATTCCTCCGGGACCGCCAGGTACTTTCGATAAAAAATAAATTTGGTCGGAGGAGTGCGCCCACGGGAAGCCACCGACATAATTTCTGGTCCAGTGTCAAGAATCGGGGTTAGATCGGAAATGTAGATGAAGTAAAATGGGGTTCAAGGGATATGGGAGCAGTACTGTGCCAGTATCTGTACCGCCTGCAAATCCCCTGGGAGGACAGACGCACCAATGTTAGCGTCCTCGACCAGGCCAACATCCCCAGTATCGAAGCACTGACCACACTTGATCAGCTCCGCTGGGCGGGCCACATTGTTCGCATGCCTGACACGAGACTCCCAAAGCAAGCGCTCTACTCGGAACTCCTTCACGGCAAACGAGCCAAAGGTGGGCAGAGGAAACGTTACAAGGACACCCTCAAAGCCTCCCTGATAAAGTGCAACATCCCCACTGACACCTGGGAGTCCCTGGCCAAAGACCAGTCCGCCCTAAGTGAAGGAAGTGCATCCAGGAGGGCGCTGAGCACCTCGAGTCTCGTCGCCGAGAGCGTGCAGTAAACAAGTGCAGGCAGCGGAAGGAGCGTGCGGCAAACCAGACTCCCCACCCACCCTTTCCCTCAACCATTGTCTGTCCCACCTGTGACAGGGTCTGTGGCTCTCGTATTGGACTGTTCAGCCACCTAAGGACTCATTTTTAGAGTGGAAGCAAGTCTTCCTCGATTCCGAGGGACTGCCTATGATGATGATGCATTCCAGAGGTCATTTTTGTCTTCTGATGAACCTTCAGAACAGTGCTCGAGGGACTCTGTGTCCCAGTTCAGTGTTTAACCAGCCTCCCCTTAAATGCATCGATACTGTTCTCCGCAACCACTCCCTGTGGCAGCGAGTTCCACATTCTCACCACTCTCTGGGTGAAGAAGTTTCTCCTGAATTCCCCATTGGATTTACGAATGACTACCTTATATTTATGGCCTCTAGTTTTGGGCACCTCAACGAGTGGAGACATCGTCTCTGTGTCTGCCCTATCAAACCCTTTCATTATCTTAAAGACCTCCATCAGGTCTCCCCTTGGCCTTCTCTTCTCTTGAAGCCTGTCCATCCTTTCGTGATCAGCATATCCTCTCGTGAATCATCTTTGTGAATCGTTTTTGCGTGTTCTCCAGTGCCTCTACATCCTTTCCACAATACGGAAAGCAGAACTGTGCACAGTGCTGCAAGTGTGGTCTTACCAAGGTCCGATACAGGTTCAACATGATCTCCTCGCCCTTCCCCAAATGCTTTGCCCCTTAATCTCGCAAGTTGTGTCTGCTGAAAGGCTTTGCTAAAATTCAGGGGAACAAATCCGTCTCCAGTGCCTTTCAGCCTTCAGAGGTCAGGTCATTTATACTGACGAGTGACCTGACATTGGAAATACTGTGGGCGAAACTGCCCCATTTTATAGCCCCGTTCCCCACCCCTCCCCGAGCGAGGGGGGTGATTGTGCCTTTCGTAAAATTGCCCTGGAGGTTTGGGGGGGGGCGCTGTACTGGTAGCGTCACGCCCCACGATTATCGTCCTGGGCCGGTGCGCGCCCGGCGATGACTTCATCGACGTGCGGACGAGCCCTTTGCGCCCCGCAGGTCGCGAGACTGGCGCGGGTGGATATCGATGCCAGCTCCATGCAGGCATCTGCTACTGGGGCGCCCCTCAAACGGAAGGTGTTTAGCGCCGTGGGCCGCCATTTTAATTTGCCGGCCGGCTCTTGCGTCGGCCCCAGCGATGGCGGCCCTCGCGACCATCGGACCGCCATCGTTCAGCCCGGCGCTCCGTTATCGGTGTTGGGCCGCTGGTCCCGTCGATCGCCTCCCTGGTGGTCCAGTGTTGGCCAGAAAAGGGCCGGCAGAGTGCGCCGGGACTCGAGGGGAGGGGAGGGGCGTGGTAGCCCATCAGAGCTGCGCGGATGCTCCGTGTAGCACTGGGATCCTGAGTGTGGCACTGAACTCCTCCCCGGGATACACACACCCCCGGGTCTCAGCCCCTCCCCCCACCCCCACCCCAGGACTCAGTTGCCCCCCCGGGACACAGACCCCGCCACCCACTCCCCACTCCCCCAACCCCAGGACACAGCCCCCCCCCGGGACACAGACCCCCCCCCCCCCCAACGCCGGGACACAGCCCCGCCACCCACTCCCCCACCCTGGGACAGAGACCTTGTCCCCCCCTCCCCCCCACCCAACCCCGGGTCTCAGCCCCACCACCACCCCAGGACTCAGTTGCCCCCCCCTGCCAGGACACAGACCCCCGGCGTCGGAAGATTAGTGCCCTTATTCGGGGCGTGGGGCAATTTTGCCCCCTGTGTATCTGTCATCGCCAACACTCCTTCAGTATCAAACCACCTCGCTGACATCAGAAGGGTTGCAGCAGTTCAAGGAGATGCCCCTTCCCCTCCCCCCATGCAGCCCCCCCCCCACCCCCGCAATGCAACTGGGGATGGGCAATAAATGCGGGCTAGCCATTGCCGCACACGTCCCGAGTACAAATATTATTTGAGGAAGCTGCCCAGCACTTTGTGCGGGGTGAGGACTTGCAGCCCACACCGTGCCAGGAATGGCGGCTGGGACTGTGCAGCACCGAGGGAGTGCTGCATTGTGTGAGCCGCCATTGAGTCGATCCGGTCTAACCCTCGGGTCAGAGAGCTGTCGCAGGAAGACGACAGCATCACTGTTATAAAGGGGTCAGGTCATAGTTTGGCTGGGGGGGGGGGGTCGTCCTGCGATAAACCTCAAGGGATATTGCGAGAGTATGTTCCGGTTGCCTTGCGTGCTGGGAATTGTGAAATCTGATTGGAACGCGTGATCTTGGGTGTGAGTGTGGTAACAAAGTTGTAAAACTGTGAGAGAAAAAATTACCGGAGGCTACAAACAGTGCTTTTGTGAGACTGCAAATTGGCCACGTCACTATCGGGGCTCTGGGAAAAGAGCAGGGTGGGAGTGGGACTGATCAGATCGCTCTGTCACAGAGCCGGCACAGGCACGATGAGCCGAATGGCCTCCTTCTGTGTGGTATGAGTCAATAATTCGACAAATAGCTGAGTGGGGGAATGCATTGTCCGGATGGTATGAAACGACGGGTGTGTAACAATGCGAGGGGATAGCAGCCTTTCAGGGCAGTGAGTGTGACTGAAGTTCGAACATGAGACGGGAGTGCTGAGCAGGATGATTGGAGAGCCGAGGGTTAACACCTCTGAACATTCGAAAAGCCAGTCGTTGGGGATTTTAAGTTTCTTTCTTGTAACTACTGTAAAGAAAAATTAATGATGAAAAAAAGTGGAAAAAGCACATCATCTGTTCTCCCAAAAACCTAAGAACACAAGAAATAGGAGCAGGACTCGGCCATTCGGCCCCTCGAGCCTGCTCCGCCATTCAATGAGATCATGGCTGATCCGATCATGGACTCAGCTCCACTTCCCCGCCCGCTCCCCATAACCCCTTTATCTCCTTATCAGTTAAGAAACTGTCTATTTCTGTCTTAAATGTATTTAATGTCCCAGCTTCCACAGCTCGCTGAGGCAGCGAATTCCACAGATTTACAACCCTCTGAGAGAAGAAATTTCTCCTCATCTCAGTTTTAAATGGGCGGCCCCTTATTCTAAGACCATGCCCTCTAGTTCTAGTCTCCCCCCATCAGTGGAAACATCCTCTCTGCATCCACCTTGTCAAGCCCCCTCATAATCTTATACGTTTCGATAAGATCACCTCTCATTCTTCTGAATTCCAATGAGTGGAGGCCCAACCTACTCAACCTTTCCTCATAAGTCAACCCCCCTCATCTCTGGCTAAAACTCCCTCACCAAGGGCTAAAAATTCGTTATAGCCCAGTGTGAGGCGGTAACACCGCCTGGTCGCTAACTTTAGTGCCATGCGATGTTTACCGCCTCCAACTGGGATATTGGTTTATTGCGCCCCCTAGAGGGAGTGGAGCGCGAAAGGAAAAGTTCCATACCCCTCTTAGGGCGCGAGTCCTGATTCCTGGGACGCTATAGCGGGAGCGCTGCTGAAGTTCTGTCGCTCGGAAACCGGCATCCTGAAGAGGAGGTCAACGGGGCTCCCCCCGAAAACTGATCGAAAATGCACGGGAGATTAGCAAGCGTACTGAACAAGGGACACATTCGTACAAATAAATTCCATTTTAACCGGCCACCTGCTCAGCGGCGAAAATATCACCTCAGCCGCTTCTCCGTGACGCCTGCTCTCCCTGTCGGGGTTAGCGCCAAGCAAAATCCCGACCACGGCGCGAAGCGGGTGTTGCACGTTAATCAACGTCGTCCTGCGGGTGGCGCTATAGTGCGCATCGCTCACTCTTATCATCATCATCATAGGCGTCCCTCGTATCGAGGATGACTTGTTTTCACGCTGAAAAGGGATGAGTTCACAGGTGTTTCAATGAAGGACCTAATATTCCAGATCCCGAACTACATCCTGAAGGGTGGAAGATGCCTGTGCGTGGATTTTTTTAACGTGGGTTGGCCGTTGCACACCAGCCACCACACGGGCTTGACAGAGCGAGGTCTTGGTCCAGTGGCAAGGGTTAACCAGGACGACTGGAGACCAGCTCTGCTGCACGGACCGAGTACGCACACATATCGCACAGTGTGGGCTGGGCCCATGCTGCCCTGGGCCTTGGCCCCGAACTCGCGCCTCTCCTGGGTCCCGACCACATCCCTCTACAGTCACTCGCCGCTCCTTCGCCCCGACCTCGCCGCCCCTGCTGTACCTGCCCACACTGCAGTCAGCCGTCGCCCTCCTGCAGCAACCTTCGCACGCTGCTCCCTTGCTTGCTAACTAAGCTGATTCCGGAGATGAGGGGGTTACCTTATGATGATAGATTGAGCAGACGGGGTCTTTACTCGTTGGAGTTCAGAAGGATGAGGGGTGATCTTATAGAAACATTTAAAATAATGAAAGGGATAGACAAGATAGAGGCAGAGAGGTTGTTTCCACTGGTCGGGGAGACTAGAACTAGGGGGCACAGCCTCAAAATACGGGGGAGCCAATTTAAAACCGAGTTGAGAAGGAATTTCTTCTCCCAGAGGGTTGTGAATCTGTGGAATTCTCTGCCCAAGGAAGCAGTTGAGGCTAGCTCATTGAATGTATTCAAATCACAGATAGATAAATTTTTAACCAATAATGGAATTAAGGGTTACGGGGAGCGGGCGGGTAAGTGGAGCTGAGTCCACGAGCAGATCAGCCATGTTCTTATTGAATGGTGGAGCAGGCTCGAGGGGCGAGATGGCCTACTCCTGTTCCTAATTCTTATGTTCTTATGTTCTTATGTAACACTGCTGGTAAACCCACACTGAAGGACGAGGGAGGCGCTGAGATGTGCGCCGCTCGGTCAGTAAGAGCTTGGCGCCTCTCTCGGGCGCTGACCCGTGGCGCAAAGCAAACGCGTTTTTGGCCCCATGGATTTTACCGCCATCTACTTTGATCCAGGATTTCAGGGAGCTGAAAGCTCTGCCTGAACCCCAAGTGTTCCGCCTCCCCGGGCGCTCGTATTGCAGTAATGGACTTGTACTGTACGGTGTTTACCTCGTGTGTTGTTCGACAATCTGCCCGAGGTTTGACATCAGCGGGCGATCAATCTTTCAAAGCTCGGGAGCCAGGAAAAGCAGATTTCAGCCGCCAAAATAAGCTGCAAGCGTTTCCAAACCATTTTACAATCGAGCTTGGAGGCTGGAAGTGGCCCTTGTGTGTGGCGACCCCCACACATTAGGTCATTGTGTTCCGGGGGGCTTTACAGGCACCAGACTGCCGCACTTCACTACAGTAGAAACATAGAATCATAGAAAACAGGTGCAGGAGTGGGCCATTCGGCCCTTCAAGCCTGCACCACCATTCAATAAGATCATAGCTGATCATTCCTTCAGTACCCCTTTCCTGCTTTCTCTCCATACCCCTTGATCCCCTTAGCCGTAAGGGCCATATCTAACTCCCTCTTGAATATATCCAATGAACTGACATCAACAACTCTCTGCGGCAGGGAATTCCACAGGTTCACCACTCTCTGAGTGAAGAAGTTTCTCCTCATCTCGGTCCTAAATGGCCTACCCCTTATCCTTAGATTGTGACCCCTGCTTCTGGACTTCCCCAACATCGGGAAGTAATAGTGTCTTCAATTAAAACCCACTATTTCAAAAAGTAAGAAAGACTTGCATTTATATAGCGCCTTTCACGGCCACCGGACATCTCAAAGCGCTTTACAACCAATTAGTCACTGTTGAATGTAGGAAACACGGCAACCGACAAACAGCAATATGATAATGACCAGATGATCTGTTTTTTATGTTGATTGAGGGATAAATATTGGCCAGGACACTGGGGATAACTCCCCTGCTCTTCTTCGAAATAGTGCCCACGGGATCTTTTACATCCACCTTAGAGGGCAGACAGGTCCTCGGTTTAACGTCTCATCCGAAAGACGGCACCTCCGACAGTGCGGCACTCCCTCAGTACTGCTCCTCCGACAGTGCAGCACTCCCTCGGTACTGCCCCTCTGACAGTGCAGCGCTCCCTCAGTACTTCCCCTCCGACAGTGCGGCACTCCCTCAGTACTGCCCCTCCAGCAGTGCAGCACGCCCTCAGTACTACCCCTCCAACAGTGCAGCGCTCCCTCAGTACTGCTCCTCCGACAGTGCAGCGTTCCCTCAGTACTGCCCCTCCGACAGTGCAGCGCTCCCTCAGTACTGCCCCTCCGACAGTGCAGCACACCCTCAGTACTGCCCCTCCGACAGTGCGGCACTCCCTCAGTACTGCCCCTCCGACAGTGCAGCACACCCTCAGTACTGCCCCTCCGACAGTGCGGCGCTCCCTCAGTACTGCCCCTCCGACAGTGCGGCGCTCCCTCTGTACTGCCCCTCCGACAGTGCGGCGCTCCCTCTGTACTGCCCCTCCGACAGTGCGGCGCTCCCTCAGTACTGCCCCTCCGACAGTGCGGCGCTCCCTCAGTACTGCCCCTCCGACAGTGCGGTGCTCCCTCAGTACTGCCCCTCCGACAGTGCGGCGCTCCCTCAGTACTGCACTGGAGTGTCAGCCTAGAGTTGTGTGCTCAAGTCCCTGGAGTGGGACTCGAACCCACAACCTTCTGACTCGGAGGCGAGAGAGAGGGAGAGAGTACTGCACACTGAACTATAGCTGACACTGATTGAGCGTATATTAACATAGATGTTTCCAATGTAGAATTGGGCACATTTTTATTTGAACTTAGTTTTTTTTTAATAATTAGCAATTGTTAGTTTCCAAAAACTTCCAATAATGCCAGCGCGTAACAGAGTTTAATAATTTCCGCCGAATATAGAAACGTCACGATCAGTAGTAACACTAATATGTTCAGCGATATTCAGCACAGCATCATCATCATCATAGGCAGTCCCTCGGAATCGAGGAAGACTTGCTTCCACTCTAAAAGTGAGTTCTCGGGTGACTGAACAGTCCAATACGGGAATTACAGTCTCTGTCACAGGTGGGACAGACAGTGGTTGAGGGAAAGGGTGGGTGGGGAGTCTGGTTTGCCGCACGCTCCTTCCGCTGTCTGCGCTTGTTTTCTGCACGCTCTCGGTGACGAGGTGCAGTCAGGCACATAATTAATTCCAGGCGACTTCTGAAATGTTTCTGTTCTCACGGTCTGTTTGATACCTGAGTTCCAAAGAAGCAAAAAAGACTTGCAATTCTATAATAACTTGTATTTCTATAGCACCTTTAATGTAATGAAACGTCCCAAATCGCTTCACAGGAGAGTTATAAGGCAAGAAAATAAAATTTGACACCGAGCCACATAAGGAGAAATTAGGGCAGATGACCAAAAGCTTGGTCTAAGAGGTAGGTTTTAGAAGCGCCTTAAAGGAGGAGAGAGAGGTAGAGAGGTTTAGGGAGGGAATTCCAGAGCTTATTTCATGACCACAGGATTTCCCAAAGCACTTTACAGCCAATAGTAATCTGTTATGCATCAACAGAACTTTGAAACGTGAGTGTCAAGCCAGGAAGAAGGCAGAGTGGTGGTCATGGTTCAGGATAAGCAACCCAGATATCAGATCCCCCTCCCCCCAGGCCAAGTTGTTCAATTAAATTCAACAAATCCTGGTTGTTTATGGGCGAGCGCCAGAAAGAAAATGAACTGTCGGTGCCATGAAATCATTACCTACCGGCTTGAGGGGAAGGGGATCTGCCAAGTCCCACTGTGTGGCCACATCCTCGGCCCAAAATATCCACAGCCTCTCTGCCTCTCTCCCCTCCTCCAAGATGCTCCTTAAAACCTCCCCCTCTGACCGAACTTTCGGTCGCCTGCGCTAATCTCTCCTTATTTCGCTCGGTGTCAAATTTCGTTATTTGACGCTCCTGTGAAGTGCCTTGGGGACGTTTTACTATGTTAAAGGTGCTATATAAATGCAAGGAGTTCTTGTTGTTGACCTTGCTGTGTGCGAGTGGTTACCTACAGAACAACAGTGACTGCACTTCATGTGACCACCAGACTTCTCATAAGAACATAAGAAATAGGAGCAGGAGTCGGCCATTCGGCCCCTCGAGCCTGCTCCGCCATTCAATAAGATCATGGCTGATCTGATCATGGACTCAGCTCCACTTCCCCGCCCGCTCCCTATAACCCTTTACTCTCTTAACATAGCGCTTTACAGCCAATGAAGTACTTGTTGAAGTGTAGTCACTGTTGGAAACACGGCAGCCAACTTGCGCACAGCAAGCTCCCACACACAGCAATGTGATAATGAACAGATAATCTGTGTTTTTTTTTTGTTCTGTTGAATAAGGGATAAATATCGGCCCCAGGACATCGGGGAGAACCGAAGTAACTAACTGTGAAGCGCTTTGGGACATCCTGAGATTGTGAAAGGCGCTACAGGGTTGAACCTCCTTTTATCCAGAACTCCCTTATCCAGAACCACCCCTCGTCCAGAACCATTCCCGGCCACCGGGTGGCGCATGCGCAGAACTCCGACATGAACAAATTGAAGTCCTCCCTCGCTGCCGACTCCTGCAGTCGCTGGCCTGACCCCGCGATCCACCTCCCCCTCCCCCCACCCCCTCTCCGCCACACCCTCCAATGATCTCTCTGCCGCACTCCCAGCCCCAAGCCCGCCAGCCCCGATATCCACCTTGCTCAGTACCTGTACCATCCAATTTAACGTGACCACCCCTCGTCCGGAAAAATCCCTTATCCAGAACCGGCCGGGTCCCGAAAGGTTCCGGCTAAGGGGAGGTTCAACCTGTATTATAAATGCACGTTCGTTTTCTCTTTCATGCTTGCTTTTTCTTTCTTTCTCATTCCCTCTTTCTCTTTCTCTCCTCTATCTCCTCTTCTTTCTTTCTCCAATCCCCTCTTCTCTATTTTGTCGCTCTTTGTCTCTCTCATTCCCCCCCCCCCGCACCTCACATCTGTTCCAAATAAATATCACCGTCGCATGAAACCAGGACTGGAAGATTGTACAGCAGTTCATTTCTTGAAAATGATTTGTTGTTTATTTTTTATTAAAAAGAGAAGTGTTATTATGCAAGAGATTTTACCTCAGGCCCCCCACCCATCCCCTTTCACTTCCTTGAACAGAATACAGCTAAAACCGAGCTTCACATTTAAAATTTTCAGAGCTATTGTGCCAAAAATCCCTCGGACCATTTATCAGCACCGAGCCACCCTTTCGCAGCTAAAATCAGTTTGTCCTTCATCTGCTGTAAAGTCATCTGGTTTCATTCACCATGTTACTTCCTGCTCCTCTCGTAAGAACATAAGAATTGGGAGCAGGAGTAGGCCCTATGGCCCCTCGAGCCATTCAATGAGATCATGGCTGATCTTCGACCTCAACTCCACTTTCCCGCCCAATCTCCATATCCCTTGATTTCCCTGGACTCCAAAAATCTATCGATCTCTGTCTTGAATATACTCAACGATTCAGCCTCCACAGCCCTCTGGGGTAGAGAATTCCAAAGATTCACCACCCTCTGAGTGAAGAAATTCATCTCTGTCTTGAATGGTTGACCCCTTTGTAATGTATGCATGTGTGAGTAGGCTCTCAGGTTGTTAGAGCTGTTGAATTGAGAGTGACTTAGCCAGTCACATGATGTTCACAAGACTCAATAAAACCCCAGCCAGTTGGGTTTGGGGGAATCCACAATGAGGCAGGTGGTTGTGAGCCTGGTGGATGAACTGGTAATGTGATAAACCCTTACTACTAGGGGGATCAAGGGGTAGGGGGAGAAAGCAGGAATGGGGTACTGAAGTTGCATGTTCAGCCATGAACTCATTGAATGGCGGTGCAGGCTCGAAGGGCCGAATGGCCTACTCCTGCAACTATTTTTGTATGTTTCTATGTTTCCAATAAACAAACTAGTTCTTGAGAGCAATGTGTTACAATGAATTCTTAAGCAAAGAACCCATGAAGCAAATATATCACATCCTTATCCTGAGACTGTGACCACTGGTTCGAGACTCCCCAGCCCGGGGGAAACATCCTCCCTGCATCTACCCTATCAATCCCCCTCAGAATCTTGTATGTTTCAAGGTGATCACCTCTCATTCTTCTAAACTGCAGAGAGTATCGGCCCATTCTACACAATCTCTCCTCATAGGGTCAAGATCAGAGTGCAGTGCAGTCGGCAATCGGTTTCGTTCCGACTGTTTCTAATGTTTTCATGTATATAATCTATGTTGTAAAATGGAAGATGTTATTCTCGTCCACAAGGTTCATTCCTGAGATGAAGGGGGAGGTTGGGGGTAATATATTAGCATGGATAGAGGATTGGCTCACTAACGAAAAACAGAGAGTCGGGATAAATGGGTTATTTTATGGTTGGCAAACAGTGACTAGTGGGGTGCTGCAGGGATCAGTGCTGGGACCCCAACTATTTACAGTCTATTTAAGTTAATGACTTGGATGAAGGGAGTGAGTGTAATTAGCCAAGTTTGCTGATGATACAAAGATGGGAGGGAAAGCAATGTGTGAGGAGGACACAAAAAATCTGCAAAGGGCTATAGACAGGCTAAGTGAGTGGGCAAAAATTTGGCAGGTGGAGTATAATGTGGGAAAATGTGAGGTTATCCACTTTGGTGGAAAAAATAGAAAAGCAGATTATAATTTAAATGGAGAAAAATTGCAAAGTGTTGTAGTACAGAGGGACCTGGGGATCCTTGTGCATGAAACACACAAAGTTAGTATGCAGGTACAGCAAGTGATCAGGAAGGCAGATGGAATGTTGCTCTTTATTGCAAGGGGAATAGAGTATACAAGCAGAGAAATCCTGCTACAACTGTACAGGGGATTGGTGAGGCCACACCTGGAGTACTGCATACAGTTTTGGTCTCCGTATTTAAGGAGGGATATACTTGCATTGAAGGCTGTTCAGCTGATTCCTGAGATGAAGGGGTTGACTTATGAAGAAAGCTTGAGTAGGTTGGGCCTATACTCATTGGAGTTTAGAAGAATGAGACGTGATCTTATTGAAACATAGGGAGCTTGACAGGGTAGATGCAGAGAGGGTGTTTCCCCTCGTGGGGGAATCTAGAACTAGGGGGCATAGTCTCAGAATAAGGGGCCGCCCATTTAAAACGAGATGAGGAGAAATTTCTTCTCTCAGAGGGTTGTAAATCTGTGGAATTCGCTGCCTCAGAGAGCTGTGGAGGCTGGGTCATTGAACACATTTAAGGCAGAGATAGACAGATTTTTGAGCGATAAGGGAGTCAAGGGTTATGGGGAGCGGGCAGGGAAGTGGAGCTGAGTCCATGATCAGATCGGCCATGATCTTATTGAATGGCGGAGCAGGCTCGAGGGGCCAAATGGCCGACTCCTGCTCCTATTTCTTATCATCTTATGTTCTTATACCCTAAAATTGGGGCTGTGGGGAGATGTGTTGAGGAGTTACTTGTGCCCTCAGTGTTTCAGTGGAAGGGGAGCATGGCCATGTGGAACACTTGCTGTCCGAAACTCGCAGTGTTTAATGACTGATCTCGAATTCCCACTGATTGTTGATGTGACTGACTCGCTCTTATTTACTATGTTCTTTGCAGGCTTTGCTTGAGACCCAGAACCAATTGCGAGTTCATGTTCCAAACTTTACATTCAACCTGGGATTCTCCGGAAAGTTCTACTACACTGGTGGGTCGCTCTTTCTCCTGCTTGCCTTGGCTATTTCGAGCCATTGAATCTGTGGTGTGCTGGACACTATGTAGATATTGGCAGTCCTTTCTTGTACAAAGAAACATTTGCATTTCTATAGCGCCTCTCACAGCCACCGGACGTCCCAAAACGCTTTACAGTATTTTTGGAGTGTAGTCACTGTTGTAATGTGGGAAACACGGCAGCCAGTTTGCGCACAGCAAGCTCCCACACACAAAAATGTGATAATGACCAGATTGATTGAAGGATAAATATGGGTTCCAGTCGGGGAGAACTCCCCTGCTGTTATATCCGCAGCATAACTGAGACCGCCTATTTCCACCTCCGTAACATCGCCCGTCTCTGCCCTTGCCTCAGCTCATCCGCTGTTGAAGCCCTCATCCGTGCCTTTGTAGCCTCTAGACTTGACTATTCCAACGCACTCCTGGTTGGCCTCCCACATTCTATCCTACGTAAACTAGAGGTGATCCAAAACTCGGCAGCCCCGTGTTCTAACTCGAACCAAGTCCCACTTACTCATCATCCCCTGTGCTCGCTGACCTACATTGGCTCCTGGTTAAGCAACACCTCGATTTCTAAATTCTCAGCTTTGTTTACACATCCCTCCATGGCCCTCGCCCCTCCCTATCTCTGTAATCTCCTCCAGCCCCACACCTCCCTCCCACACCCCGAGATGTCTGCGCTCCTCTAATTTTGCCCTCTTGAGCATCCCTGATTGTAATCGCTCCACCATCGATGGCCGCGCCTTCTGTTGACTGGGCCCCAAGCTCTGGAACTCCCTCCCTAAACCTCTCCGCATCTCTACCTCTCTTTCCTCCTTCAAGATGCTCCTTAAAACATACCTCTTTGACCTGCGCTAATTTCTACTTTTGCGGCTCGGTGTCAAATTTTTTGTTTCCTAATATGCCTGTGAAGTACCTTGGGATGTTTCACTACATTAAAGATGCTATCTCAATACACATTGTTGCTGTTCTTCAAAATGGTACCATGCGATCATTTACATCTCATCCAAAAGACGGCATCTCCGACAGTGCAGTACTTCCTCAGTACTGCCCCTCCAACAGTGCAGTGCTCCCTCAGCACTACCCCTCTGACAGTGCAGTGCTCCCTCAGTACTGCCCCTCCAACAGTGCAGTGCTCCCTCAGTACTGCCCCTCCGACAGTACGGTGCTCCCTCAGCACTGCCCCTCCGACAGTGCGGCGCTCCCTCAGCACTGCCCCTCCGACAGTGCGGCGCTCCCTCAGCACTGCACTGGGAGTGTCAGCCTGAATCTTTGTGCTCCAGTGGGACTTGAACCCACGACTCTCTGACTTTGGTAAGTAATTGTCTCAAAATAAAAGGTCGTTGGTCAGCTTTGCTCATCATTTGCTACATCCCTGCTCACCACCACCTTCTCTAGGGGCAATTAAGGTTGGGCAGTCGATGCTGCATTTGCTGGAGACGACCATATCTGGTGCATGAATGAAAAAGACACACCTGACTCAACAGATCCAGACGGGCAAGTGTGGGCAGTGCCCATTGGCCCATTCTGATCAATATTTCATTGAACCTGACCAGTGTTTAAGACCAGAGGAAATGGGAGCAGGAGTTGGCCATACAGCTCCTCGAGCCTGCTCCGCCATTCAATAAAATCATGGCTGATTATACTCTTCGACCTGAAATTAAATAACATGGTGTGTACTCCCTGATTGTAGGATTGGTAAAAGTGGGTGGCTGCTTTGACTGTTATGTATGTAACTATGTAATACTTGTACCGAAGACTTTGGTGGGGAGCGATGTTATGTATGTAACTATGTTATACTTGCCACCAGAGGGCGTGACTGTTGGAGTCCCAATGACCACCTGCACACAGGTGCAGGGCCAGTATAAAAGGTGGGCTGCCATGTTTTTTAAGCACTCTGGAGTTGTAATAAAGATGACTAAGGTCACGCTAAGTTTAGCTCACAGTACTCAGCCTCGTGGAGTTCCTCTATACACAACATTATGTTCGTGAATGATGGATCTCAGCTCGAACTCCTCTGACTTGGACTAAATCACCCAAGTTTCCCATTCCTAGGAACAGGAGGAGGCCATTCAGCCCCTCGATTCCATTCCGTTGGATCAGCGCTGATCTGTATCTTAACTCCATTTATCCGCCTGGGTTCGATAACCCTTAATATCCTTTGTTATGTCTTGAATAAAGAATCTGACCAGATACTGGATCCCTTGGGACTCCAGTGGATGAGCCCTCTGGTGGTTAAACAAGGTATTTACAGGTTTACATATAATACACTCTTGTCCAACAAAAATCTATTAATCTCAGTTTTGACATTGTCAATTGACTCCCGTCCTCGACAACTTTTTGAGGGGGAGAGAGTTCCATATTCCCACGCCCCTTTGTGTGAAGAAGTGCTTCCTGACATCACCCCTGAACGGCCTGGCTCTAATGTTAAGGTGACGTCCCCCTTGTTCTGAACTGCCCCCACCAGAGGAATAGTCTCTCTCTATCTACCCAATCGAATCCTTTCATCGTCTTAAACACCTCAATTAAATCACCCTTGTTCTGTACTCAAGGCAATCAGTCTATCATCGGAATTTAACCCTTTTAGCCAGGATAGCGCTCTCAATTCTTAGCCGACGACTCCTGTGGGATATTCTGCACAGTTTGGGTGGCAATGCGATTCAGCCTGGCTGTGCCTCGCCCCCTTAACCCAAGAAGCATTCTGAAGTTGACCCGCGAAGCATCTTGGGTGTGGTGCTCGAGGTGGTGTTTGTGGAACTGAACCCAGCGGGAAGAGGGAAAAAAAAAATCTTCCCCACACCCCAAGTTGTTCCCCCGCAATGTGCCGCAAGGGACTGTTTAAATGTCCAGTGCCTGTTTTTTAAATATAATTACGTCTAAACATTTATAAGGTCTGGATTTTCGGCGCTGTTGATTTCGGGGCAGTAATGGTGGCTGGTGGGGAAAGTTAGCGCCCGGGAACAGTTTGCGCCTCAGTCAGTAACATTGGGCGGCTGGGCCCTGGGTCAGGGGGCGCAGTGCTAAGGGAGGCGTTGTACACCCCTCGTGGGGGGCGTTAGGATGGGAAACTCACGAGCTAAACAGCCAGGCCGGGAGCGCTCCCAGAGATGCCTCGGGGGGGGGGGGAGATAAATAAATCTGAAAAATCCCACAGAAACATTCCCAAATGTTGCCCACGCCGCGGCGACACAAATCGCAAAACAATATTAAAAGAACAATTACACTCGCCTCTCCGTTGTGGGTAGAGGTTACTTGCCCTAATTTTCCAGCCGTTCGCTGCGGGGCAGGCAGCAGACAAAACTCGCTCCGGTGTCATGGCCAAGGGGGGGCGTTGCACACCGGGCGCATCTCTTCCCCGCTGTGCTGCTCTGCGTCACCGCTAAACCCGACCCCGGGGATCGCCGCGGGGCGCTGGAGGCTGGCCGCCCGCCCAGAACACCTCACCCCCGCCATTGGCGCCGCTCCGGAGCGAGAAACGGAGCGCAGGGGAGCCGGAAATCCAGCCCTTAAAATATACTGCATTCTCACTGAAACTACTTGGGCTCAGAATAGAATCAAATTAATCTCCCTTTGCAGAGGAAAATACTTCAGCAGTCAGACATCTCCCAGACATCGTCGAAAAGCTCAGTCCATGTTTACAGAAAGTAATTCAGTCACCCAAGCTTTAATCTCACCGCAGATTGCTGCAGGAGCCAAATGCTGCTGTAATCAACCTCTAACCTGTGATAATCTTCCTCGGATGGCTTGTGAATGCTCAGTCGTTGAGTAAATTCAAGGTTAAGATCGATAGATGTTTGGACTCCTGAGGGAATTAAGGGATATTAACACAACAGTCAGCCGTGGCTCAGTGGGCATCACTCTCGCTCACTCTCGCCTCTGAGTCAGAAGGCTGTGGGTTCGAGTCCCACTCCAGGGACTTGAGCACAAAGTCTCGGCTGACACTCCAGTGCAGTGCTGAGGGAGTGCCGCACTGTCGGAGGGGCAGTGCTGAGGGAGTGCCGCACTGTCGGAGGGGCAGTGCTGAGGGAGCGCCGTACTGTCGGAGGGGCAGTGCTGAGGGTGTGCCGCACTGTCGGAGGGGCAGTACGGAGGGAGTGCCGCACTGTCAGAGGGGCAGTGGTGAGGGAGTGCTGCACTGTCGGAGGGGCAGTACTGAGGGAGCGCCGCACTGTCGGAGGGGCAGTACTGAGGGAGTGCCGCACTGTCGGAGGGGCAGTACTGAGGGAGTGCCGCACTGTCGGTGGGGCACTACTGAGGGAGCGGCGCACTGTCGGAGGGGCAGTACTGAGGGAGTGCCGCACTGTCGGAGGGACAGTACTGAGGGAGTGCCACACTGTTGGAGGGGCAGTACTGAGGGAGTGCCGCACTGTCGGAGGGACAGTACTGAGGGAGTGCCACACTGTTGGAGGGGCAGTACTGAGGGAGTGCCACACTGTCGGAGCTGCCGTCTTTCGGATGAGCCGTTAAACCTGGGGTTGTTTCCTTTGGAACAGAGGAGGCTGAGGGGAGACCTGATTGAGGTGTATAAAATTATGAGGGGCCTAGATAGACTGGATAGGAAGGACCTATTTCCCTTAGCAGAGGGGTCAACAACCAGGGAGCATAGATTTAAAGTAATTTGTAGGTTTAGAGGGGATTTGAGGGGAAATTTCTTCCGCCAGAGGGTGGTGGGGATCTGGAACTCACTGCCTGAAAGGGTGGTAGAGGCAGAAACCTCATTTAAAAAGTACTTGGATGTGGACCTGAAGTGCCGTAACCTACAGGGCTACGGACCTAGAACTGGAAAGTGGGATTAGGCTCTTTGTCGGCCGGCACGGACACGATGGGCCGAATGGCCTCCGTCCGTGCTGTAAATATCTGTGATTCTGTGTGTGAGCCTAGAGACTGTGAACCTGTAGGTTATTTAATCTTGAAGGGCATCTTAGCCGACCCCTGATCCTATCGTCACCCGAAATCCACACGTACTGACCTCCCAGGAAGCATCAGTCACTGAGTACTGATGGAGGGTCGACCCCTCAATTATTTGTTTTTTAACCTCCCCAGTCGAGGGTAGGTGAGACCAATTTTCTCTGCCCCAGCCTGGCTTCATCAAGGTCTGTATGGCTCAGTTGCCCACTTGGACAGCATATTTCTCTCTGCCCCACTCTCCCATCAACAGGCCTCCTTTCAGCTCGTAAGAACATAAGAAATAGGAGCAGGAGTCGGCCATTTGACCCCTTGAGCCTGTTCCGCCATTTAATAAGATCATGGCTGATCTGATCATGGACTCAGCTCCACTTCCCTGCCCGCTCCCCATAACCCTTCACTCCCTTGTTGCTCAAAAATCTGTCCATCTCCACCTTAAATATATTCAATGACCCAGCCTCCACAGCTCTCTGAGGCAGAGAATTCCACAGATTTACAACCCTCTGAGAGAAGAAATTCCTCCTCATCTCGTTTTTAAATGAGCGGCCCCTTATTCTATGACTATGTCCCCTAGTTTTAGTTTCCCCTATGAGTAGAAATATCCTCTCTGCATCCACCTTGTCGAGCCCCCTCATTATCTTGTATGTGGAGGAGAGGAGATGAGGAGAAACTTCTTCACTCAGAGAGTTGTTAACCTGTGGAATTCCCTGCCGCAGAGAGTTGTTGAGGTCAGTTCATTGGATATATTCAAGAGAGAGTTAGATGTGGCCCTTACAGCTAAAGGGATCAAGGGGTATGGAGAGAAAGCAGGAAAGGGGTACTGAGGTGAATGATCAGCCATGATCTTATTGAATGGCAGTGCAGGCTTGAAGGGCCGAATGGCCTACTCCTGCACCTATTTTCTATGTTTCTATGTTTCAATAAGATCACCTCTCATTCTTCTGAACTCCAATGAGTAGAGGTTCAACCGACTCAACCTATCTTCAAAAGTCAACCTCCTTTTCTCCGGAATCAGCCTAGTGAACCTTCTCTGAACAGCCTCCAATGCAAGTATATCCTTCCTTATATACGGGGACCAAAACTGTATGCAGTACTCCAGGTGTGGCCTCACCAATACCCTGTACAGTTGTAGCAGGACTTCCCTGCTTTTATACTCTATCCCCCTTTGCAATAAAGGCCAACATTCCATTTGCCTTCCTGATCACTTGCTGTACCTGCATACAAACCTTTTGTGTTTCATGAACAAGGATCCCCAGGTCCCTCTTTGCAATTTTTCTCCATTTAAATTATAATTTGCTTTTCTATTATTTCTGCCAAAGTTCCCCATGCCTTCAGCTGCCTGGGCACTACAGAGCTGGAATTCCCTTTCCAAAACTCTCTACCTCGCTCTCCTCCTTCAAGACGCTCCTTAGGACCTACCTCTTTGACACAAGCTTCTGGTCACCTGTTCTAATATTTCCTTATACGGCTCGGTGTCAAAGGTTTATTTGCTAATCGCTCCCGTGAAGCAGGCTCATTACGTTAGAGGCGCTGTATAAATGCAGATGTTTGTTGGTGGTGTTGTACGCACACAGCCTACCCGGCGGGGGGGGGGGACCATTTTTAACCACCAATTGCCTTTCTTTCAGGAACGGATGAGGAGGACAAAGGTGACAACCTTCTGCTGTCGGAGGTGAGCGAGTTCTGGTGGTTTCCCCACATGTGGAGTCACATGCAGCCACATCTCTTCTACAACCAGTCGGTGCTGGCAGAGCAAATGCTTCTCAACAAGCAGTTTGCGTTGGTGAGTTTGAACAGGACGTCTTCGCACGATGCCGTTTGTACTACTTTCGTGGCCCAGAGCACTGATGGGCCGAAATCGACCCTTTTCTTATTCTAAGGCCCGATGTCGCCTCTGAGAGGCGGCAGACAAACAACGCGGCCCGTGTCCCCCGCGACGCGGCTATTGGCTGGGAAAGGGGAGGGCGCACCGCCGCGGCTGCCATTTTGTTATGGCCGCTGGTTCGGCCGGGCCACCAACAGGCAGCCCGACAAACCCCCCCTGCCTCCCACCCCCTCCTGTGTTCCGGGCCGCTGACCCGGCTGAAACCCCTCCCTGGTGGCCCCGTGCGCCCCATGGAGGCCTTGCAGCGTCCCGCCCCCAAGAAGCGAAGGGAAGTTGGGACGCGTCAAAGCCACGCTGCCATGCTCAGCGCGGCGCTCATTGGCACCCTCCGCCCTTGCTCCTAACTCCGCTCCCTCTCCCAACTCCGCTCCCTCTCCCAACTCCGCCCTTGCTCCCAACTCCGCTCCCTCTCCCAACTCCGCTCCCTCTCCCAACTCTGCCCTTGCTCCCAACTCCGCTCCCTCTCCCAACTCCGCCCTTGCTCCCAACTCCGCTCCCTCTCCCAACTCCGCTCCCTCTCCCAACTCCGCCCTTGCTCCCAACTCCGCTCCCTCTCCCAACTCCGCCCTTGCTCCCAACTCTGCTCCCTCTCCCGACTCTGCCTCTGCTCCTGACACCTCCCCGCTCCCAACTCCACTCCCGGCCCTGCATCTGCTCCCACCGCGCTCCCGCCTCCCAACAGGGCCTGAGAGTGCCAGTGAAACTTCCCAAAAAAAACAGAGTCCTGAACATTGCTCGATTCTTCGTCCCATCTCAACGGGCGCTAAATCTTCAGTTAATTCAAATTATCCTCCCCAAACGGAGCTAAGGGCAATTTTATAACATTTGCAGCTCGCAATGTTGATCGATAGAGGAAGGCCATTCGGCCCATTCTGGCTCATCCATAAAGAAAGTTTGCTCCCGACTAATTCTTGTTGATTCCAAAGCTATTTGTCTCTGCTGCTCGATCTGAAAGTCCAGTCCACATTTTGATCACTCATTCATGGAGAAGTGCTTCAATATTGGTGCTAAATTTTCCTTTCACTTGTTTTAACCTGAGTCGCTTGTTCACTTCTCACAATTGAATTCAAAGTAATATTTTGTCTGTCTTTAGATTTGACTACCCCAACGCACTCCTGGCCGGCCTCCCACATTCTACCCTACATAAACTTGAGATGATCCAAAACTCGGCTGCCCGTGTCCTAACTCGCAACGAGTCCCGCTCACCCATCACCCCCTGTGCTCACTACCCCGTGTCCTAACTCGCACCGAGTCCCGCTCACCCATCACCCCCTGTGCTCACTGCCCCGTGTCCAAACTCGCACCGAGTCCTGCTCACCCATCACCCCCTGTGCTCGCTGCCCCGTGTCCTAACTCACACCGAGTCCCACTCACCCATCACCCACTGTGCTCGCTGCCCCGTGTCCTAACACACATCGAGTCCCACTCACCCATCACCCACTGTGCTCGCTGACCTACATTGACTTCTGGTTAAGCATCACCTCGAATTCAAAATTCTCATCCTCGTTTACACATCCCTCCATGGCCTCACCCCTCCCTATCTCTGTAACCTCCTTCAGCCCCACAACCTTCCGAGATATCTGCGCTCCTCTAATTCTGCCCTCTTGAGCATCCTTGATTATAATCGCTCAACCATTGGTGGTCGTGCCTTCTGTTGCCTGGGCCCCAAGCTCTGGAACTCCCTGCCTAAACCTCTCTGCCTCTCTCCCTCTCTTTCCTCCTTTAAGAAACATAGACATAGAAAATAGGTGCAGGAGTAGGCCATTCGGCCCTTCGAGCCTGCACCACCATTCAATATGACCATGGCTGATCATGCAACTTCAGTACCCCTTTCCTGCTTTCTCTCCATACCCCTTGATCTCTTTAGCCGTAAGGGCCATATCTAACTCCCTCTTGAATATATCTGACGAACTGGCCTCAACAACTTCCTGTGGTAGAGAATTCCACAGGTTCACCACTCTCTGGGTGAAGAAGTTTCTCCTGATCTCGGTCCTAAATGTCTTACCCCTTATCCTTAGACCCCTGGGTCTGGACTTCCCCAACATTGGGAACATTCTTCCTGCATCTAACCTGTCCAGTCCCGTCAGAATTTTATATGTTTCTATGAGATCCCCTCTCATTCTTCTAAACTCCAGTGAATATAAGCTCCGTAAATCCTACCTCTTTGACCCAACTTTTGGTCACCTGCTCTAATTATGCGGCTCGGTGGGAAATTTTGTTTTATAATGCGCCTTGGGATGTTTTACTACTTTTTTTATAATGCGCCTTGGGATGTTTTACTACTTTTAAAGGCGCTATATAAATACAAGTTATTATAGTTGTACCATTTTGTACTGCAGCTGTGTCTTGTGACCACTTGTTAGCTGTCTCCTTTGGAGTCTGAGAGCCCCAATTTGCTCCGGTATTTCCTCATACCTCTTTCGCTGGGGATCACTCCTGTGGCTGTACCCCTGAATTGTCTTCAAGGCTCAAATGTTGCCCATGCATCTTGAGTGAGCATTAACACTGACAATGGAAGCACAACTGTTTCTGGAGGTTGCACTCTGCTGGTTTGGCCCTGCAAGTCCTCCTTGTTCCAATTGAGGTGATTTTTCTCTCTGATTTCTACCGCTCGGGGTGCTAAAGTAGCGTTGGTGAAATGGAGAGATCTGCATCGGGTAACGTGAGCAGTCATTGTGAGAAATCCGCTGAGTGGGTTGAAAGGTTCCATTGTGCCTGGAAGCTGGGGCAGCAATACAGCCACATCGTGTGCTCGGTGAAGTATTTGCAAACGTGCAATGTTTTTCTGCCAGTGACTCGTGCCTGTTTCAGCGTGTTAAACATTTTCCAAGAGCAGCCCCTGCCGACACGAGAAAGATGTTTTGAAAGTTCACTGGCTTTCGAAACAGCGGGGAAGCCGCCATTATTGTGAACTTGTAGGGCGCCCTGTGGTACGTCCTCAGGGTTCTGACGTGAGACTGGCTGAAATAACAACAACTTTTATTTATCCAGCACCTTTAACGTAGTAAAATGTCCCGAGGCGCTTCACAGCAGTATTATGAGACAAAACAGATAGATTTGACACCGAGCCACATAAGAAGCAATTAGCGCAGGTGGCTTGGCCAAAGAGGGAGGTTTTAAGGGGCGTCTTAAAGGAGGAAAGAGAGGTAGAGAGGCGGAGAGGTTTAGGGAGGGAGTTCCAGAGCTTGGGGCCCAGGCAACAGAAGGCACGGCCACCGATGGCTGATACGGGGTTGAAAACAGCCAACTCGGCTAATCTGTGAGGTTTCATACTGCCTTTGCCCTGCCCATCACTGCGGCTCTGCTTTCCTACTCTCCCGCTGCAATGTATTTGCTTCCATGGCTTCTTTGCTTAGGAATTCATAGCAACACATTGCTATTCAGAACTACAGGTGCAGCATCCCCAGTCCGGACCCCTCGGGACCGAGGCCGTTCCGGATTTCGGCTTTTTCCAAACTTTGGTTAACGGTCTTTCTGACGTCACGAGTCCGGAAACACCCGAGCCCAGGTTCAGGTGTTTCTGGATTTCGGAACGTCAGAAAGAGGGGTGGGTGGGGTGTGCTCGCCGAGGAGCTGTTCGGGCCGCCAACCCCGTCAACGAGGTCATCGGGTGGGGCCCGGCCGCCGAGGGAGTGTTCGGACAGGCCGCGAGGAGGCCCGAAGTCGAGCAAACGGCGGGACCTCGAGATCGGCGGGTCCGGATTCCGGAACATTTTACGGATTACGGGCAACCCTGCCACCAATCGGTCAGGAGTCGGATTCCGGATTTTGGATGCTGCGCCTGTAGTTGGTTTATGAACAAAGGTTTAACAATCACACTACACATTACCAGTTCATCCACCAGGGCTCACATCTGCATACCTCGTCGTGGATCCGCCGAACCCAACTGGCCGGGGTTTTATTGAGTCTTGCGAGCATCATGTGACTGGCTAAGCCACTCTCAACTCAACAGCTCAACCAACCTGTGAGCATACTCACCGGTGCATACATTACACCTATCACCATCTCACCTTGAATAAGCCCACATAGACATCCTCTGTGTGTCTCTTAGCATTCTCCGAAAGGTCCATCAAGGAACCTGTTTCTGCCTCCTTATGAACAGCAACCCCCAACTGTCCAATACTCCTCTCTAGCCGCCTGCTATGTATTTGTGAATTGAAGAGGATTTACTGTGATTGAAAGGCTGCATTAGAGGGAACAGCTTGCGGTGGCCCGGCCCGGCCCGGCCCGGAAATCGGCGCGTTCCTGGCCTGCAATACCATCAGCAGGCCGGGGCCATCAGAGGGAGCAACGTGCGGTGGCATACCACTGCAGGAGGGCGACGGCTGTGAAGTCAGGTCGCTGATTGTAGTGCGGCGAGGTCGGGGTGAAGGAGCGACGAGAGTCCATAGAGGGATGTGGTCGGAGCCCAGGAGAGGCGCGAGTTCGGGGCCCAGAAGAGGCGAGGGCTCAGGAGCAGCACGGGCCAGCCCATACTGCGATGTGTTTGCGCACTAGATCTGTCCTCCAGTCTCCAGTCGTCCTGGTTAACCCTTGTCACTGGACCAAGACCTCGCTCTGTCAAGCCCGTGTGGTGGCTGGTGTGCAACGGCCACCCCACGTTAAAAAAATCCACGCACAGGCATCTTCCACCCTTCAGGATGTAGTTCGGGATCTGGAATATTAGGTCCTTCATTGAAACACCTGTGAACTCATTCTTTTTTGGCATGGAAGCAAGTCATCCTCGCTTCGCGGGACCACCTATGATGATGGTTTGCTTCATGTGTTCTTGCTTAAGCATTCATAGCAGCACATTGCTATTAAGAACTAGTTGGTTTATCAGCAAAGGTTTAACAATCACACTACACATTACCAGTTCATCCACCAGGCTCACAACCACCTGCCTCATTGTGGATCCCCTGAACCCAACTGGCTGGGGTTTTATTGAGTCTTGTGACCATCACGTGACTGGCTTCAGCCACTCAATGCAACAGTTCTACAACTATTTTTGGTAGAACCTATAAATCAAGTGCCCCCTGATTAAAGGGGGACACTAAAACCAACAAACTTAAACAAATTAGACTCTGAACAGTAAACTTAAATCAAATTGAAATTTGATTGCCGAGGGTGATGATGCACTCCAGTCCCTCCGGCGCCCACCTCTCGCGGAAGGCCGTGAGCGTACGGTGGACACCACGTGCTCCATCTCCAGGGATACCCTGGCTTGGGTGTAACCACGGAACAGAGGCAGGCAGTCGGACTGAACTACCCCCTCGACGGCCCACTGCCTGGACCGGCTGATCAACAGCTGTCGAAATCTTGACTCTCAATATAAGACTCTAACACAATCAGCTCCGGTAGATGTTCCTTTAATAAGTTTTACTTGCAGCAAGGAAGAGTCTCACCCAGTCAAAGGCTAAGCGAAGACTCCCAATATGGTACAGTTTCACAAGGTATTTATACAGTAAAAAAACAAGTTATGGTTCCATCCTGTGTATTGGTTCTGCCTTTGCAGTCAGCGAAAACAGATAAAGTGTTAATGATTACCACATCCTTGTCTTGACATTTTTTTCAAATGTCTCCTTTGTCTGTGTTTTTGTTGGGCCAGTCAGCAATAACTTGATTAGGGCGTGATAATGTGCTATCACCGGCTTTGCATTGTTTTAGGATTGTCCAGTTTCCTGGCCAGTTATTTGGGCCCATGATTTCCATAGTGGTTGATTGTGTACTTGGCTTCTTGCATATTATGGATGAGTTCTGTGCAAGAGATAATGGCTGGTCATTTGATTATCTCTTATGGGGTGAATTGGTGCTGCATCTTTACAACCTTTATCCAGCCCTTCTAAGGTCTGGTATAGCGACAGACTATTGATAATACAGGGGAGCACAATGGATGGTACTTATCTCAGCAGGACAGTCTTAATGTTGTCTGGTGGCTATTAATCAGCTATCAGCAGTTTCAGTCAAGGTTAGTATGTTTATGCAAACAGACTGTCTGCTGCAGAAGCCTCTGGCAGGATCAGGACTTCATTTTGTTTTATGGCAAAAAGGGTACAAAAAACAGTGTAATGAAACTTTAAAAATACATTTCCATATGCCTCCCTTTTTGTCCTTCACAAGGACAACTTAATCCATTCTAATCTTGCTTAGTCTTTCTATTTCCATTTCCACACAAGAACCTTCAGTAGTTGTTGCTACCATAACCCTAGCAATGGTCTCGGTTGGTAACACTGATTTTCCCAACCTGGCACAGCAACACTTAACTAAGACAAACAAAAGATATAGGGCGAAGATTATCAGCAAGAATATGATATTCAGCTAGACTGCCGATCTCTTCTGACTTATCTGGGATATACGTACAGCATTCTTCACCTGTTAATGCGCATGTCCCTCCTTCTTTGGCTAGGAGATAATCTAAGGCCATACGATTTTGGAGAGCCACTGTTCGAATGGCTACCATTTCGTCATTCACCCCTTCGAAGGCTTGTGAAGTTGCGTTGGCTACTGATTCTACTAAATTAGCCAGTTCCCGTAATTGCCAGTCGGTTGATGCTATTCCATAGGGTGGTATCATTACCTTGAATATTCCATTTAACCATGTCAAATCCCGTTTAAGTCTGTGGCTTCCATAGGCATCCCTGAGAGTCTTTGTTGTCCTAATAAAGGGTACCACATATCCTAAGTAACAGGACCCTGTCCAGTTGGCTGGTAACCATGGGTAGGCTTTATGGCCACAAATAAAGTAAGTGCAATTATAGAATGTCAGTCTCTGGTCCTTCCGTGCCATCCATACTCGAGTGGTCTTCCTGTCCCACCTTTTACCTGAGGTTTTATTATGGACCATTGTCCAGTTAATGGTTGCTATCTTTCTCCCGTCAGGGAGATTTGTTGTGGCTTGCCATTTAGTCATTTGGGAACACTTGCTGCGACCCATTTCTGGTCCTTTAGTCTCATTACTCACTAGGCATAGTATACCTTCATGATTTCCTATTCCGGGAGTAATACGTAGGAAGGGAGGCTGACGGTTATTATTATAATTGGGCTGGTACCATCCTTGGAAGGTTGTAAGTTTATACCCTGCTGACCTCCATTCTGTTAGATCCTTCGTTTCTGATACCTTGGTTAGGTTTGTCCTATTTTGCACTATCAACCATTCTACCATTTCTGATTCGTTAAAGGGGACAGATCTCAGGGGAATACCCCCTTCGGAGTGGACATGTACATGGGAACATATCCAACAACTAGACAAGTTTCTTTCTTGAGCATACTTATGACTCAGCGCCATAAATACATTTACCTGCAGTTCCCTTCGTTCGCGTTTCTGTATCCCTGGTATAATCAATAACGCAAAGCAAAACCCTGTTAAGCATAGCGCTATCAGTCCCTATAGTCCGTACAGTTCCTTATTCGTTCTTCCTTTTTTTGTTCCTCTGGTTCCTTCTTCCCTTCCTCCTGGTCGGGTGCCCTTTTGCAATGGGACGCATGGATCCATGTTGGTCTTTCCTTTACCTTGATTGCAGTATTAGTCTCCAGCAAGACCTGGTATGGCCCTTCAAATCTTGGTTGTAGACTGCTTTTTCTTTTAAAGATTTTGATGTAAACAAATCCCACCGGGCTCCAGATTATGACACTTCCCTTCCATTGGCTCGACTTGAGCTTCTTTTACCTGCGAATGAAAGCTGGAAATACATTTGGTTAGTGCAATACAATAATTCAACATATTTTTTTCCATTTTGTGGATGTCCATTTGTTTTGCAGTAAATGGTAATGTAAAAGGTAGTCGTTGGGAACGTCCCATAACGGTGACAGGCCTGTTGTTCTGTTGGTTGCAGATCGCATTACCATCAAAGCTAAGGGCAGCAGTTCTACCCATTTCAGTCCAGTGTCATTGCATAATTTTGCCAGTTTATTTTTAAGCATTCCATTATATCTTTCAACAAGTCCAGCTGATTGTGGATGATAACTGCAATGAAGGTGTTGGTTAATCTGTAAAGCTTTACACATTTCTCTTATAACCGTTCCCGTGAAATGTGACCCATTATCACTAGAAAGCTTAGCAGGGATTCCGAAGCGCGGTACGATTTCTTTTAACAAACATTTAGCAATAGTAGTGGCATCGGCCTTTTTACATGGAAAGGCTTCAATCCATCTAGAGAACACATCTACAATAACTAATACATACTTGAATCCCATACACATAGGTAATTCAATAAAATCCATTTGTAAATGTACAAAAGGCCCCATTGGATTTGGGTGGGAGGCAGATTCTACTTTTTCTGTCTTACCTGGATTCATTGTCTGACAGGTAACACAATTTTCACAGATTTGTTTTGCAATTGCCGAAATACCTGGTGCATACCAAGTTGCTAAAATATAATCTGCCATCCCCCCTTTGCCCGCATGTGTGAATGTATGAACACACCAGGCAATCCATGGAAGTATCCAATTTGGAACAGGAGTAGGCCATCTAGCCCCCCGAGCCTGCTCCGCCATTTAACAAGATCATGGCTGATCTGGCCGTGGACTCAGCTCCACTTACCCGCCCGCTCCCCGTAACCCTTAATTCCCTTATTGGTTAAAAATCTATCTATCTGTGATTTGAATACATTCAATGAGCTAGCCTCAACTGCTTCCTTGGGCAGAGAATTCCATAGATTCACAACCCTCTGGGAGAAGAAATTCCTTCTCAACTCGGTTTTAAATTGGCTCCCCCGTATTTTGAGGCTGTGCCGTCATGGTGAACCCATATTCCTTCTGGATTTTTATAACATTGATCCTTCGTCCAGGTCACCACCTCCTCCGTACTGGCCTGTGTCTGGAAGGTTAGCACGTCATTAATAGTGGGTTGCGGATCTGAGCAATTATTTTTCCTTAGTGGAAACAATGACACCTTCATCCCCCCTTTTGACAGAGCTGCTGACTTAGCTGCATTATCAGCTCTGGCGTTTCCAAGTGCTACCTCATTCAACTGGCCTGTATGTGCTTGGCATTTGATAATGGCAAGTTTCAAGGGGCATTGAATGTCTCGCAGAAGATTTTCTACTTGTTCTGCATTCTTGATAGTGGTTCCTGAAGAAGTCAGGTACCCGCGAATTTTCCAAATTTGTCCATTGTCATGTGTTACTCCAAAGCATACCTGGAATCAGTGTAGATATTAACTGTTTGTCCTTCAGCCAGAATACAGGCTCGAGTTAATGCAAATACATAAGAACATAGAACATAACAATTTGGAACAGGAGTAGGCCATCTAGCCCCTTGAGCCTGCTCCGCCACTCAACAAGATATGGCTGATCTGGCCGTGGACTCAGCTCCACTTACCCGCCCGCTCCCCATAACCCTTAATTCCCTTATTGGTTAAAAATCTATCTATCTGTGATTTGAATACATTCAATGAGCTAGCCTCAACTGCTTCCCTGGGCAGAGAATTCCACAGATTCACAACCCTCTGGGAGAAGAAATTCCTTCTCAACTCGGTTTTAAATTGGCTCCCCCGTATTTTGAGGCTGTGCCCCCTAGTTCTAGTCTCCCCGACCAGTGGAAACAACCTCTCTGCCTCTATCTTGTCTATCCCTTTCATTATTTTAAATGTTTCTATAAGATCACCCCTCATCCTTCTGAACTCCAACGAGTAAAGACCCAGTCTACTCAATCTATCATCATAAGGTAACCCCCTCATCTCCGGAATCAGCCTAGTGAATCGTCTCTGTACCCCCTCCAAAGCCAGTATATCCTTCCTTAAGTAAGGTGACCAAAACTGCACGCAGTACTCCAGGTGCGACCTCACCAATATCCTGTACAGTTGCAGCAGGACCTCCCTGCTTTTGTACTCCATCCCTCTCGCAATGAAGGCCAACATTCCATTCGCCTTCCTGATTACCTGCTGCACCTGCAAACTAGGGATTCGTGCACAAGGACCCCCCGGTCCCTCTGCACCGCAGCATGTGGTAATTTCTCCCCATTCAAATAATATTCCCTTTTGCTGTTTTTTTTTTTCCTCACATTTTCCAACATTGTATTCCATTTGCCAAACCTTTGCCCATTCGCTTAACCTGCCTCTCTGTGTCCTCTACACAACCCGCTTTCCCACTAATCTTTGTGTCATCTGCAAATTTTGTTACACTACACTCTGTCCCCTCTTCTAGGTCATCTATGTATATTGTAAACAGTTGTGGTCCCAGCACTGATCCCTGTGACACACCACTAACCACCGATTTCCAACCCAAAAAGGACCTACTTATCCCGACTCTCTGCTTTCTGTTAGCCAGCCAATTCTCTATCCATGCTAATACATTTCCTCTGACTCCGCGTACCTTTATCTTCTGCAGTAACCTTTTGTGTGGCACCTTATCGAATGCCTTTTGGAAATCTAAATACACCACATCCATCGGTACACCTCTATCCACCATGCTCGTTATATCCTCAAAGAATTCCAGTAAATTAATTAAACATGATTTCCCCTTCATGAATCCATGTTGCGTCTGCTTGATTGCACTATTCCCATCTAGATGTCCCGCTATTTCTTCCTTAATGATAGCTTCAAGCATTTCGGCTTGTTGGGCTGAAAAGGAGTCTGGAAGAGAGGCTGTTTCGATAACAAACTGGGTTACAATTGCATAAGCCGCTCTAGGTTGGCCCCTATCATTTCGTAAGGTTGATCTGTCAACATAGTACACTATATCAGGGTTACACATTGGTACATCTGTTAAATTGATACGTGGTTTAGTCACTAATTCGGTTACCATTTCACATGAATGGAGTTCGCCATCTTCTTCCGTGGGGAGTAGAGTGGCTGGATTTAAGGTAGTACATCTTTTAATGATAAGGTTCAGATTTGATAACAGTTCAACTTCATATTTAGTGGTTCTTGCAGAAGTTAGGTGTTGAGTGGCACATTTAGTAAGTAAAATCTCGACAGACTGTGGGATATATAAAACGGTTTGATGATTTAGAGATTTATTGTCTGAGCCTGTTGTACAGCGTAATAAGCTGTTGCCAACGAAGGAAGATATCCTGGTAGTCCGCGTGCCACTGGGTCTAGTTGGGCACTGAAATACGCTACCGGTCGCTGTCTGTCCCCATGTAACTGAGTCAAAACAGATTGTGCAAAACCCGACTTGTGATGAACAAATAATTTGAATGGCTTAGTGTAATCTGGTAATCCCAAGGCTGGTGCCAAAGTGAGGGACTGCTTAAGATTCTGGAAAGCATTCCGGGATACTTCATTCCAAATCAACTTTTCTGGTAGTGAGGGCAAGTAGAGTCGCAGGATTGGACACCACCGGATAAGTTGGGAATACAGATTCATTCGCAGCTCGTAGGTCTTGGACAAACCTCCATTTGTCACTATTGGGCTTCTGAACCGGAAAAAATCGGTGTGTTATGCGGACTTTTCATTTATGCTTAAAGTGATTCACAGATCACAGAATGCAAAGTACTTGCTTTATAATTGTGTGCCCAACTTCTGTTTTAGAAGCTGAACATCAAAAACTCCAATCTTTTGCTCTGTAACTTCAATTTTATGATACCGTGTCTCATAAATTACATCTTTTTAAGCTTCAGCTTCTGACGCAGTAGTTGTGTAATTTTATTAAAAAGGCTTCCAAACCCAAGATTTTCCAATACAACCAAAATGTTTATCAAGGAGAATCACCTGAAATATCTCAAAATCCCAATTCAAATATTGTACTGCCAATCTTTTATTTAAAACTTTTTTTGACTGAGCTGGAAGCTTTCGTGTCAAGGTTTTACACAAAGGAAATTGGGGGTGTCCTTCCCCAGCCTCGAGAGACCCACACAGGCTTTTTTTTAAAGGCATTACAACTTCCCTTCTCCGTTCTTTAACTCATTCCTAGACTAAATTGTCTTTCAACCCAATGTAATCAATAATTACGTGTTTTCTTTTAACAAGTGAGCATGTCGAAATTTATTTCTTTAAAACCAACAGCATTTTTTATCTTTTGCTCAACAAACCTATCCTTTGTGCATTTCCTAGCTCCGTAACTTATCATCCGAATAAATCCACACCTGCGTTTCTAACTTAAAATGTAATTCAATTCTAGGTTCACACTTTCTTAAAACTTCCCACATACAGGACAACACTACAAAGGGTTAAAAAAATCTTCACTCTGTCCGAAAAAGTGGGTGGAGCTAAAACAGCAGACAGCTCCACCCATTTTCTGAAGCAGGCTTTCAGACACATAAAACATTTATTAATTCCCACCTCAAATATTCCGCAGTCAAAAATCACACAAGCACTCTCATTCAAAGACAGAGATTCACAAAAGTCTCTCTTCACTCAACAAAGCTTATTGTTTAGCCGGCTCTATTTTTGGATCCATACCTCACTTAAGATAGTCACTATCAGCTTTTTTTTCCTTTCCTCACATACTGATTTACTTCCTCTGTTAATTTTACACGGGCTCGAAGAATCGGAACCCAGGCCTTTTCTATTACTTTCTTTTTTTTTACCTCTTCTACCTGGGTCTCTGTCTATAAGACACTCCTCTAGACATGTTATTCTTTCTAAATGAAATGAACCATTGGGTGGAAATGGCCTGTTTCCATCCTTAGTCTATTTTACCCATTTTTTTTTTGGTGGTCAATTGAAGACTGACCACAATTCTGGAGCATAAAATAGGCTGGTGTGCCCTTTGGTGGTGTTTTACTTGCTCCTGCACCCATTCTGCATGAATAAATTTTTTCACAGTTTCTGATCTCACAATCCTTTCAGTCAACCGAGTTCTCTACACCTACTTCTCCTGGCCGTCACGTGGCCTGAAAAGGCTCTTAATTCAGGCTCAGTCTGGGTGTGTGAGATATGTTGACACGAACCAACCGTAGTTGATCAATCAGTCACTGTTTCTTTTCTCAATCAATCCTTGTTTTTTTTTTCCCAAATCACAATTTTCCCTAGTGACTCTTCCCGTTTCTCTAATTGCAATGTCGCACAAAAGTATTGAACACAACAGTATAACAAGGACAACTAGGTCAATCAACATTCACGCGGGTATACAAATCATAGCCTTAGACTCTATCTAAACGAATAGTTAATTCTCAGTCTGCGTTGTACGCTACTACAGACTGAGTCCTTAACTTATCTTAATAAAATTTATGGTCCGATCACACAAGGACCCGGATCCTATCACACAAGGATCCTGTTCCTTCTAAGGCAGTCCTATCACACAAGGAACTTTCCTTTAGGGACTTGTATTATTCTATCAAACAAGGATAATCAATTTATGGTCCTATCACACAAGGATCATCGATCGATAATTCTCTTTTTACCTTTTCCCAATGAAAATCTCCCCGGGCTGTTATTTTCAGGATCAGATCCCGTCTGCCTACAAGAAGGAAATGATTACAAAAATAACTTTAGCTCTTAAATTTCGAGTCTCGTAGATCGCAGTTCCTCCACTGTGGACAACAGATTACATATGCGATTCAACAGTAAAGAGACCTCTTGCGAGCAAAAGGCTCACCTTATTCTGGCCAGTGAAGCCCTTCACTGAAGAGGCACTATGCCTGCATCCGTTTACTCACAGAGTAGAGAGTAAGCGATCTCGGTGGGACCTCCAAGAAGTAACTGTCGAAATCTCGACTCTCAATATAAGACTCTAACAGAATCAGCTCCGATAGATGTTCCTTTAATAAGTTTTACTTGCAGCAAGGAAGAGTCTCACCCAGTCAAAGACTAAGCAAAGACTCCCAATATGGTACAGTTTCACAAGGTATTTATACAGTAAAAAAACAAGTTATGGTTCCATCCTGTGTATTGGTTCTGCCTTTGCAGTCAGCGAAAACAGATAAAGTGTTAATGATTACCACATCCTTGTCTTGACATTTATTTTTAAATGTTTCCTTTGTCAGTGTTTTTGGTGGGCTAGTCAGCAATAACTCGATTAGGGCATGATAATGTGCTATCACCAGCTTTGCATTGTTTTAGGATTGTCCAGTTCCTGGCCAGTTATTTGGGCCCATGATTTCCATAGTGGTTGATTGTGTACTTGGCTTCTTGCATATTATGGATGAGTTCTGTACAAGAGATAATGGCTGGTCATTTGATTATCTCTTACGGGGTGAATTGGTGCTGCATCGTTACAACCTTTATCCAGCCCTTCTAAGGTCTGGTATAGCGACAGACTATTGATAATACAGGGGAGCACAATGGGTGGTACTTATCTCAGCAGGACAGTCTTAATGTTGTCTGGTGGCTATTAATCAGCTATCAGCAGTTTCAGTCAAGGTTAGTATGTTTATGCAAACAGACCGTCTGCTGCAGAAGCCTCTGGCAGGATCAGGACTCCATTTTGTTTTATGGCAAAAAGGCTTGCTTAAGCATCCATAGCAGCACATTGCTATTAAGAACTAGTTGGTTTATTAGCAAAGATTTAACAATCACACTCCACATTATCGGTTCATCCACCAGGCTCACAACCATCTGCCCCATCGTGGATCCCCCGAACCCAACTGGCCGGGGTTTTATTGAGTCTTGTGACCATCACGTGACTGGCTTCAGTCACTCACAATGCAATAGTTCTGCAACTATTTTTGGTAGAACCTATAAATCAAGTGCCCCCTGATTCAAGGGGGACACTAAAACCGGCAAACTTAAACAAATTAGACTTTTGAACAGTAAACTTAAATCAAATTAAAATTTGGTTGCCGGGGGTAACGATGCACTCCAGTCCCTCCGGCGCCCACCTCTCGCGGAAGGCCGCGAGCGTACCGGTGGACACCGCGTGCTCCATCTCCAGGGACACCCTGGCTCGGGTGTAACCGCGGAAGAGAGGCAGGCAGTCGGGCTGAACGACCCCCTCGACCGCCCGCTGCCTGGACCGGCTGATCAACAGCTCTACAACTATTTTTGTTGTAAACATTAAATAAGTGCCCCCTGATTAAAGGGGGAGGGGCACACTCCAAAAGCTTTTCAAGTGCCCCCCTTGATTTTTTTTGAGGGCACCAAAAACACAAATTATACAAGTGCCCCCTGGCTAAAAGAGGAGGTGGGGGGGTCACTAAAACCGGCAAATTAAACAAATTAAATTTAGACATGTGGTTCAAATTAAAATTTGATTGCTCGCAGGTGTATACATTACAGAGATAAAAAAATTGAGCTGCATAAGCAGAAATTAGGGCAGGTGACCTGAAGAGGTCAAAGGGGTAAGTTTTGTGGAGCGTCTTAAAGGAGGGGACCAGTTCCTGACCAGTTCACCGACTAGGGAGGTAACCACACCCACCTTCTTCCCATCTCACACACTCCACCCTCTTGAGCTCCGTTTCCCCTCTCCCCGCTGTCTCCATCAACCCCTCTCCCCTCCAACGAGTGCGACTGGTTCGTGGAGATCTTGGTCCATAGGGGTCCCAATGAGCGAGGCAGCAAAGGCGACGGCGTTGGGGAAGGTTTGACGTGACCGAGCGTGTCCACGGGTGTGCAGAGAGCTATCGGAGGACGAGGAGCGATAATGCCCCGCAGTCACAGTCACTGAGGATGTACACCTGCCACTTTGGGTTGGGATCGCTTCGGTGCTGTCAGCCATCACCTGACTCAACACAGATCGGGGAGTGAAGGGATTGATCCAATAAGTGCTTACACTTGTCTCCTTCCTGTGAAATCTCAGTTAATTGAATCTGTCGGCGACTGGTTCTGTGAGCTGTGTGGAATATTTGTATGACACTGACTGCACCATTAATACTGCACGTGTTCTCTCAGTGCCTCCCCACATTCCTGCGACTAAAGATAGCCGCCTATCTCTGTCCTGCAGCAGTCTGCTGCTGAGAGTGAATGTAGCGTGCTTTAGAATTGCAGGGATTTATATTATTATTGGATTACCCACGCATGCTGTTCGGTAGTAAGCCAGTGGCAGGTGTAATTTATGCATCTGTGAACATGCTCACAGGCTGGTTGGGCTGTTGATGAAGCCCCGAAACCTCCCTCGGGAGCCGGCGCCTCACAACTTGAGCCTCCTCGGGGAAATCCCCTCCTTGCCTTTCAGTTCTGCGCGGAGGGGTTTCCTGTACGGGCTGCTCCTGCACACTCTCCACCTTGCCATCCTCGTCTGCCGTCCGGACACGCCATGGCGCACCATCTTGCCGTCGGGAGGAGGCGGGGGTCCCCGATGGAGGGCACTCTACGCGGGAGTCCTCCCTCTATTTATCGGGGACTTGGCCTGGAGGGTGTTGCACGGAGCAGTCCCGTGCAATAGGTTTTTAAGTCGGTTCACGGACTCCCAGGCCGCCTGCAATTTCCGCGGTCCAGCGGAGTCCGTGTCCCATGATTTTATCGAATGTGTGAGGTTGCAGCCCCTGTTCCAATATTTGAAGGGGCTGCTCCTCAAATTCTGGTTGCACTTCAGCCCCACGCTCCTGCTCTTTGGGCACCCTGTGCGGAGGGGAGCGGGCAGGTCCGAGGGCCTCCTCGAAGGACTGCTCCTGGGCACGGCCAAGGGGGCCATCAGCCGGTCCAGACAGCGGGCGGTCGAGGGGGTCGTTCAGCCCCGACTGCCTGCCTCTCTTCCGCGGTTACATCCGGGCCAGGGTGTCCCTGGAGATGGAGCACGCGGTGTCCACCGGTACGCTCGCGGCCTTCCGCGAGAGGTGGGCGCCGGAGGGACTGGAGTGCATCATCACCCCCGGCAACCAAATTTTAATTTGAACCAGTTGACTGTCCAATTTGTTTTCATCATCACCCAGGCAACCAAAGTTTAATGTCTTTAATTGTGTCAGTTTTAGTGCCCGCCCCCCTTTTAGCCAGGGGGCACTTGTATAATTTGTGTCTTTGGTGCCCTCAAAATAAAAACAAGGGAGCACCTGAAAAGTTTTTGGAATCTGCCCCCCCCGCCCCTTTAATCACGGGGCACTTGATTATAGTGTCTACAAAAATAGTTGCAGAGCTGTTGCGTTGGGAGTGGCTTAGCCAGTCACGTGATGTTCACAAGACTCAATAAAACCCCGGCCAGTTGGGTTCGGGGGATCCACGATGGGGCAGCTGGTTGTGAGTCCGGTGGATGAACCGGTAATGTGTAGTGTGATTGTTAAACCTTTGCTAATAAACCAACTAGTTCTGAATAGCAATGTGTTGCCATGAATTCTTAAGCAAAGAACCCATGAAGCAAATACATTATAGCACGTATCAGACTAGCCCACACTGAGCCTTCGGGAAGATTTGATTCCTTCCCTCTGTCCGCCCCACCCCCACTCCGCGGCACGTTATTTTTTTCCCACTGTTCTCCATTGGCATAAATACGGCAAAACTTTTTAGAAAGATCCGGCAGCTGGTTAACGGGTCTGGTTGGATTCCATTGCGTTGTTGGAAGAGAGCTGCCACCAAGCCAGAGGTGGGAAAATAGCAGGTTATCACACAGCAGGTTATCACACAGCAGGTTATCACACTGCAGTTCCTGCAGGGTCGGTGCCAAATTGCCTCTACTGTGTGCTAAGACGGAGGCCAAGGCAGGAGTCTTTGCCCAGTGACGTGCGATTCCACTGTGGGTTGAGGCTGAATCATCCCTCCCACTGTAACGTGTCTTTTTGTGAAATGGGTGAGGGACATTTGAGTTAAAAACACACAGGCGGGGGTTAAAATTGAGCCTCGTTGTATCTGCTTTAAGGGTGCCTGCGCTCCTCTAATTCTGTCCTCCTGAGCATCCCTGATTATAATCGCTCAACCATCGGTGGCCGTGCCTTCTGTTGCCTGGGCCCCGAGCTCTGGAACTCCCTCCCTAAACCTCTCCGCCTCTCTACCTCTCTTTCCTCCTTCAAGACGCTCCTTAAAACCTACCTCTTTGGTCACCTGCACTAATTTCTACTTATGCAAATCTGTGTCAAATTTTTTATCTCATGACACTCCTGTGAAACGCTTTGGGATGTTTCACTACATTAAAGGCGCTATATAAATTCAGGTTGTTGTTGTTGTCGTGAAACTGGTGCAACAGGGCCAATGTCATCCGCCACAAGGACCCTTGATGACACATTTGACTGGAAATTGGCCAGTTTTTCAGGCTTCCCCGCTGGCCGTCTAAAGCAGGCATTGGGTCCTTTCCATGTGTAAATGAGAGACATGACACCGGTTAGGATTGCAGAAATTAAGGCCTGATGAGCGGGGCAGGCATTGTAAAAACATAAGCAATAGGAGCAGGAGTAGGTCATTCGGCCCCTCGAGCCTGCTCCGCCATTCAATAAGATCATGGCTGATCTGATCATGGACTCAGCTCCACTTCCCCGCCCGCTCCCCATAACCCTTTACTCCCTTATCGCTCAAAAATCTGTCTATCTCCGCCTTAAATTACATTCAATGACCCAGCCTCCCACAGCTCTTTGGGGCAGAGAATTCCACAGATTTACAACCCTCTGAGAAAAGAAATTCCTCCTCATCTCTGTTTTAAATTTGCGACCCCTTATTCTGAGACTATGGCCCCTAGTTTTAGTTTCCCCGATGAGTGGAAACATCCTCTCTGCATCCACCTTGACGAGCCCCCTCATTATCTATAAGTTTCAATTAAATCACCTCTCATTCTTCTGAACTCCAATGTGTAAAGGCCCAACCTCCTCAACCTATCCTCATAAGTCAACACCCTCAATGACTGAGCCTCCACTGACCTCTGGGGCAGAGAATTCCAAAGATTCACCACCCTCTGAGTGAAGAAATTTCTCCTCATCTCTGTCCCAATTGGTCGACCCCTTATCCTGAGACTGTGAGCCCCTGGCTCGAGACGCCCCAGCTTTTGGTCTGCCTCGGCTGCCAATGGCAAGTGTGTTTTTTTTTAAGGCAAGCTTTAACATGAACCTACCTGTGGAGCCAGGAGCAGCGGGAGCTTTTACGCAGCTCCTACAGCTGCCACACTCGCTCCCCCACCACCCTGTCTGGGCAGCTCGGGATGGACAATACACCCCGCAGGCTGTAGCTGGCCTGGGGCTGCGTTCCCACGGGACACTTCCGAGAACGAATGGGTTTTTTTCCAAGAAGGCATCGTAGCCAACGCAGAAGGTTCACTCGGTTGATTCCTGAGATGAAAGGGTTGTCTTATGAAGAAAGGTTGAGCAGTTTGGGCCTATACTCATTGGGGCTTAGAACAATGAGAGGTGATCTTATTGAAACGTATAAGATTCTGAGAGGGCACGACAGGGTAGATGCAGGGAGGATGTTTCCCCTCATGAGAGAATCTAGAACTAGGGGGCATAGTTTTAGATTAAGGGGTTGTCCATTTGAAATGGAGATGGGGAGGAATTTCTTCTCTGAGGGTCGTAAATCTATGGAATTCTCTGCCCTCTAGAGCTGTGGAGGCTGGGTCAGTGAATCGATTTAAAGTGGAGATAAACAGACTCTTGAACGATTAGGGTTATGGGGCGTGTGCGGGGAAGGGGAGTTGAGGCCAAGTTCGGATCAGCCATGATCTTATCAAATGGCGGAGCAGGCTCGAGGAGGCCTCCTGCTCCTATTTCTTATGTTCCTATGTTCCAATCCTGCTTTACCGCAGGAACCCACACAAGGGTCGCCAACTCTGCTTGGATGTATTCCTGGAGGTTTCATCACATGACCTCCCGCTGTGAATCGCCCCTCACCCCCTCTCCCCCTCACATTCCCGCCATTTGACCATCCTGCAGGCCACTGCTTTCCCACGGCCAATTGGAGAGCGAATGGCCTGTTTATTACCCAATTATATTAATCCGACTGTTGGTACAAACAGCCCTCTTTCCTCTGTCCCCAATATTTTTATGACTAATAAATAAAAGTGTTGAAAGAAAATCGAGGGATCAAAACGCAATTTTGTTGCATGCCCCTTGTAAATTTTTCCCAGTTTTTGCTTGGAGCCTTGTCCAGAAGATTTGAGCTTCAATTCCTGGAAACTCCAGGACAATCCAGGATTATTGTGAGCCTTGACCCACAGGCACTTACTGTGCGGTGGGAGCTCAGTAAACAACGCTGAGGAGTAAGAAAGACAGACTTGCATTTATATAGCGCCTTTCACGACCACCGGTCGTCTCAAAGTGCTTTACAGCCAATGAAGTACTTTTGGAGTGCAGTCACTGTTGTAATGTGGGAAACGCGGCAGCCACATTACGCACAGCAAGCTCCCACAAACAGCAATGTGATAATGACCCAGATAATCTGTTTTTTGTTCTGTTGATTGAGAGATAGATATTGGCCCCAGGACACCAGGGAAATAGTGGCCATGGGATCTTTTACGTCCACCTGAGAGAGCAGACGGGGCCTTGGCTTAATGTCTCATCCGAAAGACGGCACCTCTGATAGTGCAGCACTCCCTCAGTACTGCCCCTCCGACAGTGTGGTGCTCCCTCAGTACTGTCCCTCTGACAGTGCAGCACTCACACAGTACTGCCCCTCTGATAGTGCAGTGCTCCCTCAGTACTGTCCCTCTGACAGTGCGACGCTCCCTCAGTACTGTCCCTCTGACAGTGCAGCGCTCCCTCAGTACTGTCCCTCTGACAGTGCAGCGCTCCCTCAGTACTGCCCCTCTGATAGTGCAGTGCTCCCTCAGTACTGCCCCTCCGACAGTGCGGCGCTCCCTCAGTACTGCCCCTCCGACAGTGCGGTGCTCCCTCAACACTGCACTGGGAGTGTCAGCCTGAATTTATGTGCTCAAGTCTCTGGAGTGGGACTTGAACCCACAACCTTTTGACAGAGGCACGAGTGCTATCCACTGAGCCACGGCTGACGCTGTAGGAGTTAGAAACATAGAAACATAGAAAATAGGTGCAGGAGTAGGCCATTCGGCCCTTCGAGCCTGCACCGCCATTCAATGAGTTCATGGCTGAACATGCAACTTCAGTACCCCATTCCTGCTTTCTCGCCATACCCCTTGATCCCCCTAGTAGTAAGGACTACATCTAACTCCTTTTTGAATATATTTAGTGAATTGGCCTCAACAACTTTCTGTGGTAGAGATTTCCACAGGTTCACCACTCTCTGGGTGAAGAAGTTTCGCCTCATCTCGGTCCTAAATGGCTTACCCCTTATCCTTAGACTGTGACCCCTGGTTCTGAACTTCCCCAACATTGGGAACATTCTTCCTGCATCTAACCTGTCTAAACCCGTCAGAATTTTAAACGTTTCTATGAGATGCCCTCTCATTCTTCTGAACTCCGGTGAATACAAGCCCAGTTGATCCAGTCTTTCTTGATATGTCAGTCCCGCCATCCCGGGAATCAGTCTGGTGAACCTTCGCTGCACTCGCTCAATAGCAAGAATGTCCTTCCTCAAGTTAGGAGACCAAAACTGTACACAATACTCCAGGTGTGGCCTCACCAAGGCCCTGTACAACTGTAGTAACACCTCCATGCCCCTGTACTTAAATCCCCTCATTATGAAGGCCAACATGCCATTCACCAAGGTCCAGGTCGCTGATTGGAGCGTGGGCAGGTACAGCAGGAGCAGCGAGGTCGGGGTGAAGGAGCGGCAAGAGTTCGTAGAGGGACGTGATCGGGGCCCAGGAGAGGCAAGGGCCCAGGGGCAGCACGGGCCCAGCCCACACTGCGATATGTGTGTGCACCAGGTCCGTGCAGCAGAGCTGGTCTCTAGTTGTCTTGGGTAACTCTTTGTCACTGGGCCAAGACCTAGCTCTGTCATGCCCGTGTAGTGGCTGGTGTGCAACAGTCACCACAAGTTTAAAAACAATCCACGCACAGGCATCTTCCACCCTTCAACATATGGTTCGGGATCTGGAATATTCGGTCCTTCATTGAAACACCTGTGAACTCATCCTTTTTGGCGTGGAAGCAACGACATAGGTAAAAAAAGGGATGAGGTCCTATGAGACGAATTTAAGGAGCTAGGAGCTAAATTAAAAAGTAGGACCTCAAAAGTAGTAATCTCGGGATTGCTACCAGTGCCACGTGCTAGTCAGAGTTGGAATCGCAGGATAGCACAGATGAATACGTGGCTTGAGCAGTGGTGCAGCAGGGAGGGATTCAAATTCGTGGGGCATTGGAACAGGTTCTAGGGGAGGTGGGACTAGTACAAACTGGACGGTCTCCACTTGGGCAGGACCGGAACCAATGTCCTAGGGGGAGTGTTTGCTAGTGCTGTTGGGGAGGAGTTAAACTAATATGGCAGGGGGATGGGAACCAATACGGGGAGACAGAGGGAAACAAAAAGGAGACAAAAGCAAAAGACAGAAAGGAGGTGAGTAAAAGTTGAGGGCAGAGAAACCCAAGGCAAAAAACAAAAAGGGCCACTGAATATAAAGGGGCTGCAGGAGGGGTCAAAACTAAAAATCATAGTTTAAAAACTAGTATTAAAACACTCTACCTAAACGCACGCAGCATTCGAAATAAAGTAAATGAGTTGACGGCACAAATCATTACAAATGGGTATGATTTGGTGGCCATTACAGAAACATGGTTGCAAGGTGGCCAAGACTGGGAATTAAACATACAGGGGTATCTGACGATTCAGAAAGATAGACAAGAAGGGAAAGGAGGTGGGGTAGCTATGTTAATAAAAGATGATATCAGGGCAGTTGTGAGGGATGATATTGGCTCCAATGAACAAAATGTTGAATCATTGTGGGTGGAGATTAGAGACAGTAAGGGGAAAAAGTCACTGGTCGGTGTAGTTTATAGGCCCCCAAATAATAACTTCACGGTGGGGCGGGCAATAATCAAGGGAATAATGGAGGCATGTGAAAAAGGAACGGCAGTAGTCATGGGGGATTTTAACCTACATATCGATTGGTCACCTCAAATCGCACGGGGTAGCCTGGAGGAGGAATTCATAGAATGCATACGGGATTGTTTCTTAGAACAGTATGTTACAGAACCTACAAGGGAGCAAGCCATCTTAGATCTGGTCCTTTGTAATGAGACAGGAAAAATAAACAATCTCCTCGTAAAAGATCCTCTCGGAATGAGTGATCACAATATGGTTGAATTTGTAATACAGATTGAGGATGAGGAAGTTGTGTCAGAAACGAGCGTACTATGCTTAAACAAAGGGGACTACAGTGGGATGAGGGCAGAGTTGGCTAAAGTAGACTGGAATCAAGGACTAAACGGTGGCACAATTGAGGAACAGTGGAGGACTTTTAAGGAGCTCTTTCATAGTGCGCAACAAAAATATATTCCAGTGAAAAAGAAGGGCAGCAAGAGAAGGGATAACCAGCCGTGGATAACCAAGGATATAAAGGAAAGTATCAAATCAAAGACCAATGCGTATAAGGTGGCCAAGGTTAATGGGAAACTAGAGGATTGGGAAAATTTTAAACAACAGCAAAGAATGACTAAAAAAGCAATAAAGAAAGGGAAGATAGATTACGAAGGTAAACTTGCGCAAAACATAAAAACAGATAGTAAAAGCTTTTAGAGATATATAAAACGGAAAAGAGTGACTAAAGTAAATGTTGGTCCCTTAGAAGATGAGAAGGGGGATTTAATAATGGGAAATGTGGAAATGGCTGAGACCTTAAACAATTATTTTGCTTCCGTCTTCACAGTGGAAGACACAAAAACCATGCCAAAATTTGCAGGCCACAGGAATGTGGGAAGGGAGGACCTGGAGACAATCACTATCACGAGGGGGGTAGTGCTGGACAGGCTAATGGGACTGAAGGTAGACCTGTCCTCTGGTCCTGATGAAATGCATCCCAGGGTATTAAAAGAGATGGCGGAAGTTATAGCAGATGCATACGTTATAGTCTACCAAAATTCTCTGGACTCTGGGGAGGTACCAGTGGATTGGAGAGCAGCTAATGTAACGCCTCTGTTTAAAAAAGGGGGCAGGCAAAAGGCAGGTAACTATAGGCCGGTTAGTTTAACATCTGTAGTGGGGAAAATGCTTGAAACTATCATTAAGGAAGAAATAGCGGGACATCGAGATAGCAATCGTGCAATCAAGCAGACGCAGCATGGATTCATGAAAGGGAAATCATGTTGAACTAATTTACTGGAATTCTTTGAGGATATAATGAGCATGGTGGATAGAGGTGTACCGATGGATGTGGTGTATTTAGATTTCCAAAAGGCATTCGATAAGGTGCCACACAAAAGGTTACTGCAGAAGATAAAGGCACGCGGAGTCAGAGGAAATGTATCAGCATGGATCGAGAATTGGCTGGCCAACAGAAAGCAGAGAGTCGGGATAAATGGGTCCTTTTCCGGTTGGAAATCAGTGGTTAGTGGTGTGCCACAGGGATCAGTGCTGGGACCACAACTGTTTACAATATACATAGATGACCTGGAAGAGGGGACAGAGTGTAGTGCAACAAAATTTGCAGATGACACTAAAATTAGTAGGAAAGCGGGTTGTGTAGAGGACTCAGAGAGGCTGCAAAGAGATTTGGATAGGTTAAGCGAATGGGCTAAGGTTTGGCAGATGGAATACAACGTCGGAAAGTGTGAGGTCATCCACCTTGGGAAAAAAAACAGTAAAAGGGAATATTATTTGAATGGGGAGAAATTACAACATGCTGTGGTGCAGAGGGACCTGGGGGTCCTTGTGCATGAATCCCAAAAGGTTAGTTTGCAGGTGCAGCAGGTAATCAGGAAGGCGAATGGAATGTTGGCCTTCATTGCGAGAGGGATGGAGTACAAAAGCAGGGAGGTCCTGCTGCAACTGTACAGGGTATTGGTGAGGCCGCACCTGGAGTACTGCGTGCAGTTTTGGTTACCTTACTTAAGGAAGGATATACTAGCTTTGGAGGGGGTACAGAGACGATTCACTAGGCTGATTCCGGAGATGAGGCGGTTACCTTATGATGATAGATTGAGTAGACTGGGTCTTTACTCCTTGGAGTTCAGAAGGATGAGGGGTGATCTTATAGAAACATTTAAAATCATGAAAGGGATAGACAAGATAGAGGCAGAGAGGTTGTTTCCACTGGTCGGGGAGACTAGAACTAGGGGGCACAGCCTCAAAATACGGGGAGCCAATTTAAAACCGAGTTGAGAAGGAATTTCTTCTCCCAGAGAGTTGTGAATCTGTGGAATTCTCTGCCCAAGGAAGCAGTTGAGGCTAGCTCATTGAATGTATTCAAGTCACAGATAGATAGATTTTTAACCAATAAGGGAATTAAGGGTTATGGGGAACGGGCGGGTAAGTGGAGCTGAGTCCACGGCCAGATCAGCCATGATCTTGTTGAATGGCGGAGCAGGCTCGAGGGGTTAGATGGCCTACTCCTGTTCCTAATTCTTATGTTCTTATTTTTTATCCTCGATACGAGGGACCGCCTATAATGATGAGGAGCACTGTCCACTGGGGGTCAGCAAACAGCGATGAGGAGCAGGATAAGATTATGAGGGGGCTTGACAAGGTGGATGCAGAGAGGATGTTTCCACTGATGGGGGAGACTAGAACTAGGGGGCATGATCTTAGAATAAGGGGCCGCCCATTTAAAACTGAGATGAGGAGGAATTTCTTCTCTCTGAAATTGTGGAATTCGCTGCCTCAGAGAGCTGTGGAAGCTGGGACATTGAATAAATTTAAGATAGAGATAGACAGTTTCTTAACCGATAAGGGATTAAGGAGTGATGGGGAGCGGGCGGGGAAGTGGAGCTGAGTCCATGATCGGATCAGCCATGATTGTATTAAATGGCGGAGCAGGCTCGAGGGGCCGTATGGCCGACTCCTATTTCTTATGTCCTTAGTCGGAGCATCAGGCCGACTATAATGATCCAACTGGGGCCATGCTTGTGAAAGCTGACTCTCAGAACAGACTGACAGAGGAGTCTTTTTAGTCTGCACATGTGGAGTGCGTTTTGTGGAAGTCTAGCCAGCATGTGCTGATAATGTCATTAAGAGTAGTTTGCTGTGATGCAAGGAGTGAACCACACTGAAATCACAGGACCGTGTCCAGCTCCTGCTGAGTGCTGTACCCTCCGCGGATAAGCTTCTCTTCACAGTTCTGCTGCCATTTCTGCTGTAGACCTCCCACTGTCCCTCACCTGATAACTTGCAGGAGTCCAGCCGCTGCCTCTGATGATAAAGGAACCGTTTATTTTGAGATGTGATTCCCTCATTACTTTTGATTAATTTTTCCTGCTTCACTAGATTCTCCGGAGTCTTTGCAGTGAAGAGCCCTAACAGCGCACGCAGTAGATTCATTTGTGGCGCCGTTTCATTTTCTTGCACTGAACTGTTGGGGGAACGGTGCCAGAGTGGCTCCGTTGTTGGACTAGTAATCCTGGATTAATGATCGGCAGGCGTGAGTTCAAATCCCACTACGGCAGCGGGGGAATCTAAATCCCGTTGGATAAGAACATAAGATCGTCCATCATCATAGGCAGTCCCTCGGAATCGAGGAAGACTTGCTTCCACTCTAAAAGTGAATTCTCGGGTGGCTGAACAGTCCAATACGAGAGCCACAGTCTCTGTCACAGGTGGGACAGACAGTGGTTGAAGGAAAGGGAGGGTGGGACTGGTTTGCCGCAAGCTCCTTCCGCTGCCTGCGCTTGTTTTCTGCATGCTCTCGGCGATGAGACTCGAGGTGCTCAGCGCCCTCCCGGATGCTCTTCCTCCACTTAGAGCGGTCTTTGGCCAGGGACTCCCAGGTGTCAGTGGGGCTGTTGTACTTTATCAGGGAGGTTTTGAGGGTGTCCTTGTAACGTTTCCTCTGCCCACCTGGTGCTCGCTTGCCGTGAAGGAGTTCCGAGTAGAGCGCTTGGTTTGGGAGTCTTGAGTCAGGCATGGGGACGATGTGGCCCGCCCAATGGAGCTGGTCGAGTGTGGTCAGTGCTTTGATGCTGGGGTCGTTGGCCTGAGCGAGAACACTGACGTTGGTGCATTTGGCCCCTCGAGCCTGCTCCGTCATTCGATAAGATCATGGCTGATCTGATCTTGGGCTCAGCTCCACTTCCCCGCCCGCTCCCCATAACCCTTGACTCCCTTATTGTTCAAAAATCTGTCTATCTCCACCTTAAATATATTCAAAGACCCAGCCTCCACAGCTCTCTGGGGCAGAGAATTCCACAGATTTACAACCCTCTGAGAGAAGAAATTCCTCCTCATCTCAGATTTAAATGGGCGACCCCTTATTCTGAAACTACGCCCCCGAGTTCTAGATTCCCCCACGAGGAGAAACACCCTCTCTGTATCTACCCTGTCAAGTACCCTCAGAATCTTATGCGTTTCAATAAGATCACCTCTCATTCTTCTAAACTCTCATGAGTATCAGCCCAAACTGCTCAACCTTTCTTCATAAGACAACCCCTTCATATTGGAACAAATGTGGAACAAAAAGCTAGTGTCATTAACGGTGACCTTGAAACTTCCTGATGGTCGTAAAAACCCGTCTGGTTCACTAATGTCCCTTTAGGGAAGGAAATCTGCCGTCCTTACCCAGTCTGGGCCTATATGTGACTCCAGACCCGCAGCAATGTGCTTGACTCTTAACTGCCCTCTGAAATGGCCCAGCGGGACACTAAGTTGTACAAAACTGCTACAAGAAACAATAATAAGAACCACAGTGTGGGGGCACCTTCACCACACGGACTGCAGCGGTTCAGGAAGGCGGCTCACCACCACCTTTCTCGAGGGGCAATTAGGGATGGGCAATAAATGCCGGCCTTGCCAGAGACGCCAACATCCCAGGAATAAATTTTTTAAAACCACAGCAGTTAGAAACATAGAAATTTACAGCGCAGAAGGAGGCCATTCCGGCCCATCGTGTCCACGCCGGCCGACAAAGAGCCGCACGGCCCTCGGTCAGCAGCCCTGAAGGTTACATATAAACCGATGAACAATGACGGAAAGGCAAAGAGCACCCAGCCCAACCAGTCCGCCTCACACAACTGCGACACTCCTTACACTGAAACATTCTACACTCCACCCCACCCGGAGCCATGTGATCTCCTGGGAGAGGCAAAAACCAGATAAACACCCAGGCCCATTTAGGGAGAAAGAAATCTGGGAAAATTCCTCTCCGACCCATCCAGGCGATCGACACTAGTGCAGGAGATCACCCTGGCCGTATTCTATTCCCTGCAGTACTTACCATTATATCTGCTCCGTCCAACGAAAGGTCTAATCCCAATTACCAGCTCTAGGTCCATAAACCTGCAGGTTACTGCACTTTAAGTGACCATCCAACCATCTCTTAAAAGTGGTGAGGGTTTCTGCATCCACCACTCTTCCAGGCAGCGAGTTCCAGATCCCCACAACCCTCTGCGTAAAGAAGCCCCCCCCCCTCAAATCCCCTCTAAACCTTCCACCAACCACCTTAAAACTATGCCCCCTCGTTATAGACCCCTCCACCAATGGAAATAGACCCTTACTATCCACTATGTCCAGGCCCCTCAATACTTTGTACACCTCGATGAGGTCTCCTCTCAACCTCCTCTGTTCCAATGAGAACAAACCCAGCCTATCCCTATCCAATCTGTCCTCATAACTAAAATTCTCCATTCCAGGCAGCACCCTAGTAAATCTCCTCTGCACCCTCTCTCGTGCAATCACGTCCTTCCTATAATACGGCGACCAGAACTGCACGCAGTACTCCAGCTGCGGCCTAACCAAAGTACGATACAATTTAAGCATAACCTCCCTGCTCTTATATTCTATGCCTCGGCCAATAAAGGCAAGCATTCTGTATGTCTTCTTAACCACCTTATCCACCTGGCCTACTACTTTCAGGGATCTGTGGACAAGCTCTCCAATGTCCCTCTGTTCATCTACACTATTAAATGGCCTGCCGCCTAATGTATATACCCTTTCCTTATTAGCCCTCCCAAAGTGGTCTGCCTATAGCAGGTACTTCGTGAATAGCCTTTCATTGGAATATTTTTCTAATGTAAGATAAATCAGTTAGTGTTCTAGCGAGGGGCTTGATGCATGAACTGAACGTATAACATAGCTCTGTTTCTGGACTGGAGAATTTTAGCTATGAGGAAAGATTGGATAGGCGAGGATTGTTTTCTTTGGAACAGAGTAGGCTGAGGGGAGACCTTATTGAGGTGCATAACATTATGAGAGGCCTGGATAGAGTGGATAGGAAGGACCTATTTCCCTTGGCAGAGAGGTCAACCACCAAAGGGGGCACAGATTTACAGTAATTGGGGGGAGGTTTAGAGGGGATTTGAGGGGAAATGTTTTCACCCAGAGGGTGGTGGGGGTCTGGAACTCACGGCCTGAAAGGGTGATCGAGGCAGAAACTCTCAGCACATTTAAAAGGTACCTGGACGTGCACCTGAAGTGCGGTAACCTACAGGGCTACGGGCCCAGAGCTGGAAAGTGGGATTAGGCTGGGTAGCTCTTGGTCGGCCGCCATGGACACAATGGGCCGAATGGCCTCCTTCCGTGCTGTAAAGGTCTATGATTTTATGATGCACTGTGACAATACAGTAAACCACCCGGCTAACACTTAGCAGAGAAAGAAAGCAGAAAGACTTGAATTTATATATCACTTTTCACAACCACTGGACGTCTCAAAGTGCTTTACAGCCAATTAAGTACTTTTTGAAATAATGTCATGGGATCTTTTATGTCCATCTGAGAGAGCAGATAGGTCGTCGGTTTAATGTCTCATCTGAGAGTGCAGCACTCCCTCAGTATTGCCTCTCCGAGAGTGCAGTGCTCCCTCAGTACTGCCCCTCCGAGAGTGCGGCGCTCCCTCACTACTGTCCCTCCGACAGTGCAGCACTCCCTCAGTACTGTACCTCCGACAGTGCAGCGCTCCCTCAGTACTGCGCTTCTGACAATGCAGTGCTCCCTCAGTACTGCCCCTCCGAGAGTGCAGCACTCTCTCACTACTGTCCCTCCAACAGTGCTGCACTCCCTCAGTACTGCGCCTCCGACAATGCAGCGCTCCCTCAGTACTGCCCCTCCGACAATGCAGTACTCCCTCAGTACTGCCCCTCCGACAATGCAGTACTCCCTCAGTACTGCCCCTCCGACAATGCAGCGCTCCCTTAGTACTGCCCCTCTGACAATGCAGTGCTCCCTCAGTACTGCCCCTCCGAGAGTGCAGCGCTCCCTCAGTACTGCCCCTCCGACAATGCAGGACTCCCTCAGTACTGCCCCTCCGACAGTGCAGCGCTCCCTCAGTACTGCCCCTCCGACAATGCAGCGCTCCCTCAGTACTGCCCCTCCGACAGTGCAGCACTCCCTCGGCATTGCACTGGGAGTGCCAGCCTAGATCTTGTGCTCAAGTTTCTGGAGTGGGACTCGAACCCACAACTTATGAATCAGCGGCAAGGGTGCTACCCACTGAGTCACAGCTGGCACGAAGGGCGGGAGAAAAATTGACTTGTAATCTCGGTTTCATTCGGATGGCCAATCACTCACCAAGGATTGTGTTTCTCTCGCGCAGGAGCATGGAATGCCGATAGACATGGGCTACGCTGTGGCACCTCACCATTCTGGCGTGTACCCGGTTCACATCCAGCTGTACGAAGCGTGGAAGCAAGTCTGGGGGATGAAAGTCACGAGCACGGAGGAGTATCCTCACTTGAGGCCAGCACGATTCCGACGCGGGTTCAAGCACAACGGCATCATGGTAAGAGGCGGCTGATGCAGGGAGGATGTTTCCACTGATAGGGGAGACTAGAACTAGGGGACAGGCTCGAAGGGCCGTCTGGCCGACTCCTGCTCCTATTTCTTATGTTCTTATCATCGCCACACAGGCAGTGACGGAAATGTTTCCACGGCATGTTCCATCTCTCCAGTCGTGCGCTGTTACAGGAACGTTTGTATCTGGACATTCCAGCCTCGATGTTAACTAACCCCGCACCCCCCGCACACCCCCCCCACTCTCTTCCCCCCCCACTCTCTTCCCCCCCCCCACTCTCTTCCCCCCCCACCTCTTCCCCCCCACTCTCTTCCCCCCACTCTCTTTTCCCCCCCACTCTCTTCCCCCCCACTCTCTTCCCCCCCACTCTCTTCCCCCCACTCTCTTTCCCCCCCACTCTCTTCCCCCCCCACTCTCTTCCCCCCCCCACTCTCTTCCCCCCCCCACTCTCTTCCCCCCCACTCTCTTCCCCCCCACTCTCTTCCCCCACCACTCTCTTCCCCCACCACTCTCTTCCCCCACCACTCTCTTCCCCCCCCCACTCTCTTCCCCCCCCACTCTCTTCCCCCCCCCACTCTCTTCCCCCCCACTCTCTTCCCCCCCACTCTCTTCCCCCCACTCTCTTCCCCCCCCACTCTCTTCCCCCCCACTCTCTTCCCCCCCACTCTCTTCCCCCCCACTCTCTTCCCCCCCACTCTCTTCCCCCCCACTCTCTTCCCCCCCACTCTCTTCCCCCCCACTCTCTTCCCCCCCCCCACTCTCTTTCGCCCCCCACTCTCTTCCCCCCCACTCTCTTCCCCCCCACTCTCTTCCCCCCCACTCTCTTCCCCCCCACTCTCTTCCCCCCCCCACTCTCTTCCCCCCCACTCTCTTCCCCCCCCACTCTCTTCCCCCCCCCACTCTCTTCCCCCCCACTCTCTTCCCCCCCCACTCTCTTCCCCCCCCACTCTCTTCCCCCACCACTCTCTTCCCCCACCACTCTCTTCCCCCACCACTCTCTTCCCCCACCACTCTCTTCCCCCACCACTCTCTTCCCCCCCCCACTCTCTTCCCCCCCCCACTCTCTTCCCCCCCCCACTCTCTTCCCCCCCCCCACTCTCTTCCCCCCCACTCCTTCCCCCCCACTCTCTTCCCCCCCCACTCTCTTCCCCCCCACTCTCTTCCCCCCACTCTCTTTCCCCCCCACTCTCTTCCCCCCCCACTCTCTTTCGCCCCCCACTCTCTTCGCCCCCCACTCTCTTTCGCCCCCCACTCTCTTTCGCCCCCCCACTCTCTTCCGCCCCCCACTCTCTTCCCCCCCCACTCTCTTCCCCCCCCACTCTCTCCCCCCCACTCTCTTCCCCCCCCACTCTCTTCCCCCCCCACTCCCTTCCCCCCCCACTCTCTTCCCCCCCCACTCTCTTCCCCCCCCACTCTCTTCCCCACTCTCTTCCCCCCCCACTCTCTTCCCCCCCCACTCTCTTCCCCCCCCACTCTCTCCCCCCCACTCTCTTCCCCCCCACTCTCTTTCCCCCCCACTCTCTTCCCCCCCCACTCTCTTCCCCCCCCACTCTCTTCCCCCCCACTCTCTTCCCCCCCACTCTCTTCCCCCCCCACTCTCTTCCCCCCCACTCTCTTCCCCCCCCACTCTCTTCCCCCCCCCACTCTCTTCCCCCCCACTTCTTTCCCCCCCACTCTTTTCCCCCCCACTCTCTTTCCCCCCCACTCTTTTCCCCCCCACTCTTTCCCCCCACCTCTTTCCCCCCACTCTTTCCCCCCCCACTCTCTTCCCCCCCACTCTCTCCCCCCCACTCTCTTCCCCCCCACTCTCTTCCCCCCCACTCTCTTCCCCCCCACTCTCTCCCCCCCACTCTCTCCCCCCCACTCTCTCCCCCCCCACTCTCTCCCCCCCCACTCTCTCCCCCCCCTCTCCTTCCCCCCACTCTCTTCCCTCCCCCACTCTCTTCCTCCCCCACTCTCTTCCTCCCCCACTCTCTTCCTCCCCCACTCTCTTCCCCCCCCACTCTCTTCCCCCCCCACTCTCTTCCCCCCCCACTCTCTTCCCCCCCCACTCTCTTCCCCCCCCACTCTCTTCCCCCCCCACTCTCTTCCCCCCCCACTCTCTTCCCCCCCCACTCTCTTTCCCCCCCACTCTCTTTCCCCCCCACTCTCTTTCCCCCCCCACTCTCTTTCCCCCCCCACTCTCTTTCCCCCCCCACTCTCTTTCCCCCCCACTCTCTTTCCCCCCCACTCTCTTTCCCCCCCACTCTCTTTCCCCCCCACTCTCTTTCCCCCCCCACTCTCTTTCCCCCCCACTCTCTTTCCCCCCCACTCTCTTTCCCCCCCCACTCTCTTTC